>NW_027522386.1:0-50801 GCF_052094955.1 Ictidomys tridecemlineatus | reverse complement strand
AAGGAAAAATCAAGCATCACTTGGAGAATGAACAATAGGTTGCTGAATGATCAATGGGTTTTAGAAGACATCAAGGAGGAAATTAAAAACTTCCTAGAGTTAAATGAAAACACAGACACAACATATCAGAATCTTGAATCCGAAACCAGATAAAGACACTACAATGAAAGAAAACTACAGATCAATATCTCTAATGAACCTTGACGCAAAAATCCTCAATAAAATTCTGGCGAATCGGATTCAAATACATATGAAAACAATTATACACCATGATCAAGTAGGATTCATCCCTGGGATGCAAGGCTGGTTCAATATATGGAAATCAATAAATGTCATTCACCACATCAATAGACTTAAAAATAAGAACCATATGATCATCTCGATAGATGCAGAAAAAGCATTCGACAAAGTACAGCATCCCTTTATGTTCAAAACTCTACAAAAATTAGGAATAACTGGAACATACCTCAACTTTGTAAAAGCAATCTACGATAAGCCACAGGCCAGCATCATTCTGAATGGAGAAAAATTGAAGGCATTCTCTCTAAGATCTGGTAAAATACAGGGAGGCCCTCTCTCACCACTTCTGTACAACATAGTCCTCAAAATACTGGCCAGAGCAATTAGACAGTCGAAAGAAATTAAAGGCATAAAAATAGAAAAAGAAGAACTTAAATTATCACTATTTGCAGATGATATGATCCTATACCTAGCAGACCCAAAAGGGTCTACAAAGAAGCTATTAGAGCTAATAAATGAATTCAGCAAAGTGGCAGGATATAAGATCAACACGCATAAATCAAAGGCATTCCTGTATATCAGCGACAAATCCTCTGAAACGGAAATGAGGACAACTACTCCATTCACAATATCCCCCCAAAAAATAAAATACTAGGGAATCAACCTAACAAAAGAGGTGAAAGATTTATATAATGAAAATTACAGAACCCTAAAGAAAGATATAGAAGAAGACCTTAGAAGATGGAAAAATATACCCTGCTCATGGATAGGCAGAACTAACATCATCAAAATGGCGATATTACCAAAAGTTCTCTATGAGTTAAATGCAATGCCAATCAAAATCCCAAGGTCATTTCTTGTAAAAATAGTTAAAAGAATCATGAAATTCATATGGAATAATAAAAGACCCAGAATAGCAAAAACAATGCTAAGCAGGAAGTGTGAATCAGGTGGTATAGCTATACCAGTCTTCAAACTATACTACAGAGCAATATTAACAAAAACAGCATGGTACTGGTACCAAAACAGGCGGGTGGACCAATGGTACAGAATAGAGGACACAGTAACCAATCCACAAAACTACAACTATCTTATATTTGAAAAAGGGGCTAAAAGCATGCAATGGAGGAAGGATAGCATCTTCAACAAATGGTGCTGGGAAAACTGGAAATCCATTTGCATCAAAATGAATCTGAATCCCTATCTCTCACCATGCACAAAAGTTAACTCAAAATGGATCAAGGAACTTGATATTAAATCAGAGATATGGCATCTGATAGAAGAAAAAGTTGGTTATGATCTACATACCGTGGGATCGGGCCCCAAATTCCTCAATAGGACACCCATAGCGCAAGAGTTAACAACTAGAATCAACAAATGGGACTTACTCAAACTAAAAAGTTTTTTTCTCAGCAAAAGAAACAATAAGAGAGATAAACAGGGAGCCTACATCCTGGGAACAAATCTTTAATTCACACACTTCAGATAGAGCCCTAATAACCAGAATATACAAAGAACTCAAAAAATTAGACAATAAGATACCAAATAACCCAATCAATAATTGGGCCAAGGACCTGAATAGACACTTCTCAGAGGAGGACATACAATCAATCAATAAGTAATGAAAAAATGCTCACTATCGCTAGCAGTCAGAAAATGCAAATCAAAACTACCCTAAGATACCATCTCACTCCAGTAAGATTGGCAGCCATTAGGAAGTCAAACATCAATAAGTGCTGCAGAGGATGCGGGGAAAAGGGCACTCTTATTCATTGCTGGTGGGACTGCAAATTTGTGCAGCGAATTTGGAAAGCAGTATGGAGATTTCTTGGAAAGCTGAGAATGGAACCACCATTTGACCCAGCTATTCCCCTTCTCTGTTTATTCCCTAAAGACCTAATAAGAGCATGCTACAGGGACACTGCTACAATCGATGTTCATAGCAGCACAATTCACTATAGCAAGATTATGGAATCAGCCTAGATGCCCTTCAATAGATGAATGGATTAAAAAATGTGGCATTTATACACAATGGAGTATTACTCTGCATTAAAGAATGACAAAATCATAGAATTTGGAGGGAAATGGATCGCATTAGAGCAGATTATGCTAAGTGAAGCTAGTCAATCTTTAAAAAACAAATACCAAATGACCCCTTTGATATAAGGGGAGTAAACAAGGACAGGGTAGGGACGAAGAGCTTGAGAAGAAGATTTACATTAAACAGGAATGAGAGGTGGGAGGGAAAGGGAGTGAGAAGGAAAATCGCATGGAAATGGAAGGCGATCCTCAGGGTTATACAAAATGATATATAAGAGGAAAGGAGGGGTAAGACAAGATAATATAAATGGAAGAAATGATTTACAGTAGAAGGGGTAGAGAGAGAAAAGGGGAGGGGAGGGGAGGGGAGGGGGGATAGTAGAGAATAGGACAGACAGCAGAATACATCAGACACTAGAAAGGCAATATGTCAATCAATGGAAGGGTAACTGATGTGATACAGCAATCTGTATACGGGGTAAAGTTGGGAGTTCATAACCCGCTTGAATCAAACTGTGAAATATGATGTATTAAGAACTGTGTAAGGTTTTGACCGACTAATAATAAAAAAAAATAAAGTTCAAAAATTAGCAAAACAGCTATAATGGTCAAGTAATAATGGTGGTCTTTTTTTTTTTTTTTGAGCTCAGGGGTGATATCGCTTGAAGCATGAAGCAATTTTCTAAAGTGATGGAAATGTATTATATCCTGATTTTTGGTAGTTCATATATATGTAAAATATTATAAACCTGTACACTTTAGATCTGTGCATTCTTTGAGTACAAATTATAGTTCAATTTTTAAAAATACCCTTATTTTAAAAATAAGTAATTAATGGGGAAGAGTGGTACCTGCCTGTAATCGCAGGTACTTGGGAGACTAAGGCAGGAGGATAATAAATTTGAAACTCTGCAAGGCCTTCCGCCCCAAATAATTGAAAGGGCTGGGGTTATAGCTTCATGGTAGAGTGCCACTGGGTTCAATCCCAAGTACTGCAGTAAGTAAGTAAGTAAGTAAGTAAGTAAGTAAGTAAGTAAGTAAGTAAATTGATAAATAAAAGTGAAAGCATTTTTTCAAGATGATTTTTAACTCAGGATTGGTTGGAACCACATCTAAATATTTTTTTTAGGTCTCTAAGAGGTTAAGTATTTTCTCCCATTTTCGCATTTCTCTGCTTCTTTTTTACCACAGTGATAGTCCAGGACATATCACATTTTACAAGTGACATCAATTGGTTCCTGATTACGATCTGTTTGAAGCAGTGAATGTGATTGGTGGGTGCATTCGGTCTGTATCACAGGTACAAAGCCTTGCTCACCATGATGGATGGGCGTGTGCATGTGTGTGTGTGTGTGTGTGTGTGTGTGTGTGTGTGTGTGTTATTGGTTGTGGGATTGGTCTTGACTGAGAACACTGTCTTATAGTTAGTGGGATGGCAAGTTGGCATCTCAGGAAACATTGATGGCAGAAATCTCAAAGAATATAGCAGGAATCTGCCATCTAAGGCTCAGCAAGCTCAGAACACTTGGTTATCCTAATTGCTATAAATGGAAAGACCCTCACTATTGAGCTTCTCTGAGAGCTGAATCACACTGGGGCGGGAGGAGGGAGCCCATTTCCATAGAGATGTACCCTGTTTCTATGGAGACTCCAGCTAGGCTTCAAGGGGCTGGTGGGAAAGTACCAGTGGATGCTGCTAAGCCCTGGGTCATCCTGAAGAGCCTGCTACTTTAGGGGAGGTGGCAGGGTATCAGCCTATGGGGCCTGGACTAGGCTCTGTGAAGCTGTGTCAGGCCTGATTTCTAAGCAAGATACTTGACAATAGAAACCTCGGAAAACATCCCACCCCCCACCATGCCATGGGCCACCAGAGAGCCCAGGTGTCTCTCTGAAAGCCAGGCTTGGGTATCAGCATGGACATCAATGATTGCAGAGTATCAACAATAGGGGACCATAAATTTCATTCAGGTGAGTGCAGACTGAAAACAGGGACATCTGGAGGGAGATAGACTGGGTTTTAGAAGATCATCAGATCTCTAGGTCTAGAACACGCAGATAGACCCACTCATGGATTTGTGCATGTGAGTCCAAAGAGCAGGGGTCGATAACTGTGAAACCTGGTTTCCCAGGTTTTAGACACACCTGTTTAGTTCAAAAGAGTGATCTGAGTGCTAAAACAAGATCAAAATTAAGTGGTCTGTATCTGAAGACGTGCTGTGTTGAAGGTGGGAGAAAATCTCTGAAGTCCTCATGGAGAAGGATATGGAGAACTTTAAAGTCCTAGTTGAAGAGGACACTGTAAAGACAACAAATCAGTTTGGGCAGGCTGGCCAGCTGGTGAGATCACTCAGGAAAACAGGAATATGTGAGGAATAGCAGATGTAGAGGTGGCTTTGGTGGATTTGATTTGAGTAATGTTGAATGTGAGTTATCTGTGGGATAATCACGTGGAAATGCTCTTCACAGACTGCCTAGAACTGCAGGTGAGGATTTGGGAGTAATTGTATTGAAGGCAACTGTTACAGCAAATGGTTATGAAATCCCCCAAGAGAATAGAGAAAGTAGAGAAGGAAATAGAGAAAGTAGAAATTCTTGTGATACTTGGTGTTCACGAAAATTGTAGTAAAAGTTTATCCAGAAATGACTAAAAACACCACACTATCTAGTTCAGTTGTAGGTATCACATTCTCTAAATAAATTCCCTAAACAAGAGGTTAACTTATTAGCATTGATTTACAATAAATCAACTTTGAAATGGAGCTGAAAGCTACATGTACTTGACATTTTTACGTTCTCTGTTTTCTCTATCAATTACCTGGATGAACTTCAAGTCATTTAGGAATCAGTGACATGTACTTTCTTTTAACTCCCAGTATCAAAAAAATCAATATGACAATCTCTTTTATAGGTAGATATCTAGATGTTTTCAGAAAAAGAAATAAAATTCCACATAGAAGGCAGTTCCTGCAGATTTTACTATGGGAAATTGGTACATGGTCTGTAGATGTGTAAAAGGGAAAACTAAACGTAAATATTCAGGGATTTAAAAATACAATCTCTGAAGTTGTGCATACTGCTATTGTAAACGTCTTAAATATAAAGGTCAGTTCAGGAGGGACAATTTCATGGGGCATTAAAAAAAATTTCCCAATGTATGTTTATATAATTTTATCTACATATAAGTTTTTCTTGGTTTTACTGGCTAATTTCTTGTACGACACGGGTGTGGGGTAGGGTGAAGGATGATACCCAAACAATTTTTTTTATCCTCTATGCTCTTTATTAATGTAGAGCATTAGATGGAATCATCATCATGGTCACCATTAGAATCCATTATTAACAATCATAACTCATGAATGACACTTTGTGACACAATATGTACTTGCACCTTAGAATTTATATAATGCAGCAAAGGAATTAGATCAACTTAATAGTGAACCCTCTTCTCTGCAATAATAATAACCATAATCATCATAATCATCTAGGGCATATTTCATATAAAAATAATTTGAGTGTGAGTCTTCTTAGATTGCTTCAATACACATAAATGCCTGACTTTAAAAACCTTGTTTAATGTAGTTTAAAAGTGGCATGTTTTCTGTAAAAATTAGATTGAATTTCGGATAATCCATTCTATGAAAACTCAGTGAATTTCTTTGAAAAGATGAATTTTTACATACCTGAATCCAATCAGGATTTTTCAAATTGAGTAATGAATAGAGACACACATTAGATAAAAATACCTAACACTTATTACATGCCTATAAGACTTTTACATGCATTAACTTATTTGGTTTACACAACAACCTATAAGATAACCTATTATCCCTATTTTACAGAAAAAAGAATTGAAATTAATGCACAATATATTATTGCAAGTAGGGAAACATCAATGAATCCCTATAATTTGCATAATGTACATTAATTTGTACATTTAATATGTATTAACAGTTATGATTTAAGAAACAAAAAAGAAATTGACTCAGAAAATTTATCATGTAATAACTCTTATTTGTAGTGATACTTTGTTACCTGATGATAATACCATATATTAGTAAACTGTCTTATTATCTTCAATGCCCAGAAATTCTTGTCTTTGGTTCTAATAATTCATTGCACATGATTAATAGGCAAACACAGCTTTCATTAAAATTCCAAATCTTAGGGCCTTAAGAAGCTTAAAGTATTTAAATTTCATTAGAAAGTCGGTGCTTCAGTTAAGAACAACTAATTTTAAAATCTAATTATAAACAAAATAAAATAAATAAGTCTAGAGTCTTAAAAAAAGAACGTTTTTTTTTTTTTTTTTTTTTTTGCTTTGGCAATAAATGAAATGTTTTGCTGACTAACCTTAGGGATTCATTTCCTCAAATGAAAAAAAAATGGGCATGACCAAAACAAGGAAGAATGGTGTGATCATGAAAACCCTTATGCACATCAGGGAAACAATGATTCCTATTTGATCTCAATAGCACAAGCAACGATTAAAATTTTTAAATGCAATTTTCATGTTGTCCAGTAAATTGCTTAGAACACACACACACACAAACACACACACACACACACACACACACACACAGTACAAGGTCAATTTATTCAGAAAAATATCTGAATGATTTCAGGTGCTTGTGGCAATGTGAATTTATTACTGTGAAATCTATGAGCTATCTGGCCTGGCCCAGAGTAGTCCTCATATCTTTCCATGTGGTGTGGGTGCTTGCTGCTGAGGGAAAGATCAGAGGTCATTGTGCAGAACAGTTGGCCTCAGTCAGTGAGTTCCAAGTGTTCCCAGTGATGCTGGTCCAAGGACACACTTTGGGGGAGGCTGAGCTCTTTCACCTAACATGCAGGGATGTCCTTACCCCTAACTGGTAGGTTTAAAATCTTAACAAATTCACCAGGAAAAAGACTCCCTCCTGTCTTGGAGATTCAGCACTCAATTCAGCATTTAACATCTCTTTCAGTTTTGTTTTTTTGGGGGCCGGTGTGTAGGGGGCCAGTTACCGGAGATTGAACTCAGGGGCTTGACCACTGAGCCACATCCCCAGCCCTATTATATATTTTATTTAGAGACAGGGTCTCACTGAGTTTCTTGGTGTCTTGTTTTTGCTGAGGCTGTCTTTGAACTCATTATCCTCCTGCCTCAGCCTCCTGAGCTGCTGGGTTACAAGCGTGCACAACTGTGCCAGATCTTTCAGTTCTTTTTATTTCACCTGTGCTTCTTGTAGCATAAAGGGGAAAGGGAAGACAAATTATTACTTCTTACGATATGTCAGAGCCTTCTAGTTATAAAATTCTTCAAAATAAAAAATTCTCTTTTTCATTTAGGATTTTAAAATTTCTTTTCTTGGTAGTGGTTAGTTTCAATTCAAACCAATTTTGTTCCTCTACAGGGTCTAATTTAGTCCTAAGCCAGATCTACTAAGAAAGCCAAAGAGGGTAAGATCTGATCCCTGTCCTGCTGCACCCCTCCCCTGACTCAGGCAATGGCAAGGCCCTACTGAGCTGGATGGCACAAGGTGTCCATCCACTGGAGGAGCGCAGTATGTCTCTGGGAATGGACTGATTTGTTTTTGTATTCCTTTAATAAGTATAGATTTGATTTCTCATATGACCATTAAGTATAAAGGAAAAATCATGACTTTCCCAATTAATGCAACTACTTCTAAAGCACAGTTCTGTTTGCTCTAAATGCAATGATTTAGCTGTGGAGTGTAAATTGTTAATGTCTAAAGAAAAACTCCCTGTATTCTGTCAAAGAAGTTTTTGAGAAATTAAATTAAAATCTAGAGAAGGAAAATTAATGTTAAGAAGATAGATTAGTGCTTAGTACTGGGCAACTTGTTCTTGTTCTGGTGCACAATGGTTTGTGCTCTTACTTTTGTTTGGTTACAAGTAATAAAAAATCAACTACTTGCCATAACCATGGCACTGGTTCTAGTCAGTAAGTCAAGAAAGAATAGTCAAGATATAGGCCAAAATTTTGGGACATTTGTAACTATTATTAAAAGTTATCTAAGCAGAAACAGCTCAAAGCAAAACTCGAACTGAAAGTACAAATGCTTGCTTATGCATAAGCCAAGATACATTTTTCTATTCTAATTGTAGCTATGTTATATTTTGTTTTGTTTGAGTAATGATTCCTGTTTTGTGACCACAAAGTACTTTAAGCATGCCAAAATGAAAAGTATATATGATCAACTTCACAAGGAAAGATTGGGATCAACACCTTCACTTTGGTGTCTGTGTCGTTTCTTCACCCCCTCTTTCGCCAACTCCTCACCATCCGTTCGTCTCCTGAGATCCCCTGTTGGTGCTGGTCTCCGACACTGTCCTTCAACCAACTTACAATCTAATGGAAGATGAACTCAATATGTGCAGGAAACTTGGTGAGTATTCTATGTAATCTACTAATTATCATTATTTTCCCTTAGTGTTTGCTTGGGCAGATCTGGGAATGGAGCAATTAATACTTGTCAAAGCCCCTCATTCAATCTTGAATATACACTCCTCCAGGTCCTAGTTGGGCCTCTCAATTGTGTTCTAAACACTAGGGCAACACCTTTTGTAAATGTCCACTTAGTAAAGGTTTGAAGAATGAAGAAGGTCTGTCAAGTACATCCATGGAGCAGAGTTTTTAAAAGATTCTTTAAAGACGGTACTGTGTGGGACCTAAAGGATCTAACAGAGACTTGACAGAGGTGAGAGGACATTTCTGTTCAGTGGTTCTGGTGCAGATATCTTGCTGAGAAAAATAAATCCTCTGTGGGAATAAGTGAGGCAGCATAGCCCAGCGGCTTCTGAGAAACACAGTGTCTCCTGTCTCCGAAACATATCCCTAATGGAGACCATCGGCTCAGTTCCCACAGAAAAAGCAGCTCTCCATCTTTGTTTCCCAATCAGTCATCTCAAAGTCAGGAGACCGGGAATGAAGTCACTTATGACTGACCCAAAATATAATATTTCTAAAAAAGAGGGGGTTGTGTATGAAGTAGATTACTCACAAGCTCCAGGGAATTATTACAGTTAATAAATTGCTTGCAACTCCCCTCCCCAAGCATCCATGTGTTGTAAGATAAATATGAAAACCCCTAGTTAGTGAATGAATACGTTTCTAAACAAAACTTCTTCTACAATAATGATTTTTATTTAAACAGATATTTTGGTAGGTCTATTGTTATGCTATATTGTATCATAATGGGAATGTGTCCCTATACTTTCTCCCTAAAAATTATTCCTTTTTGTCCTGCTCATCAAAAGCAGAGGATTAACACTTAGCATTATCTATTATTTACCATAAGTAATTTTCCACACACATTATCTCACTTAAGGAATTTAGGCATCTTAAGGTTTTTGGTTATGTTTTGGGTTTTCTTCCAGTACTGGAGGCATCATGCTAAATCCCTCAGGTTTTGTGATAACCTCTGAAGTTATTTCTACTCTGGCAATACAAGTAGTATTGTGGAAACTTAGACACACATAGAAAAGGTGCTATGATAGGTCATTACATAAATGCCATCAAAATGGTAATGAAGATATGTACAATATTCTGTAATATGTTTCTAAGGTTTAGGTATATCCTGATTCTGAGATAGTGTTTTTGAAAATTGTGATGGTAAATAAACTACTTACCAGCAACTCTCACAGAGAGGCGTAGATTTCTGGGTTTGGTGTGGCCCTTGCTTCTCTTCATACTAGCACCTGGGCTGCAAAGAAAGCTCTTGCTAAAACTGGCTGTTGGTCTCCATTCACCACAAAACAGACATGTTATTCTGAAAGTTGCCTGTTGCATATCTGTGGCCTCATGAAGGAGTCAAAATCCTCTGATCTCTCATAATTCATTTTCCTGTGATGGACATTTATAGAGGTCTGGGGCTGACCTGTTGGGAATATGCATCGAGCCTTTCCTCTGCAGCTGCTCTGGGACCTCTCAGTGTGCAAACACAACTCAAGGGCAACGGCTTGAGTTCAACTGCAACAATGGAGAGCAGTTAATTCACTGTTGGATTCATTAATGTCTTGGCAATCACCAGTTCCCAGCATGCAGCGAGAAGATCAGCGTCCTCTCTCTTCTAGGATGTTGGTGAGCAAAGTTCAGAGTGAGATTTCTGCTAAGAAGTTGTGGGTGGCTGAAACCTCAATACTGCCTTCTCTTCCCGCTAGGGAGAGAAGGGGTCAGGGTGGGTGTACACTTATTGGGATGTATTTCGCACGGCATATGAAGTTTTTCCTTCATGTTACATACTTTGCCAGATGGACAGATATCAGAAGCCCCAATATTAAAAAGCATCCCCACTATCTTCAGCTGATCCCCTCTTGCTAAGGGCTGATCCCTTACCAAACCCTCTATGACTTCGTGCCCCTTAATTTTATGATAATGCTGATGCTCATGACCTGGTGAAGAAATTGTTTGCTATGGAGTTTAAAAGTATAAGAAAAATAAAGAGTCATCAAACAGCTCTTTTGGGCACAGATGGAGAAAAGGCAACAAGCTTGAAGTATTTTACTGCACAAAAATAATAATAGAAGTATAAGATAAAGAGGTAAGTCTCTAAAACTTAAAATTTCCCATAATACAATGGGGTTTTCCTCATGCTTAAGAGAGACACAGTAACAGTACTCTTAAAAGATCTTAGAATGATTAGCCATCAGGGAAAGGCAAAGCTAAAGCACATTTGATAAAGCACTTCACACATTCCAGGGTCGTCACAATAAAAGGAATGATAATGATGTGTTGTTAAGAAAGTGAGGAAATCAGAAGCTTTATTTACCACTCTTAATAATAAGGTAAGCTGGTTCCACTGGTCTGAAAATGATCTGGAACTTCTTCAGAAAGTTAAATATGGAGTTAACGATCCACCTCTTCCACTGCTACTTACAAACTCAAGATAAATAAAAAAGTTGTCCATCAATGATTTGTACATGAATGTTCATATAATGTTCATATTATATATAATGTTCATATTATATATACGTATCATATTCATATTAGTCCAAAAGTGAAAATCACAAGGCAGGTCTGTAATCTAGCTACTAAAGAAGCTGAGGCAGGAGGATCACAAATTAAGGGACAACCTGGGCAAATTTTCAAGACCCTGTCTCAAAACAAAATTTTTAGAAGTGTTGGGCTTTGGCTTAGTGGTAGAACATTGTTTAGTGTGCAGGAGGCTCCGGGTTCAATCTGCAGTATGATACCCACACAGACACAAAGTAAAAATTACTATCCAGTGGAAAATGACCAGAGAAATGCGGCATTTTCATAAGATGGAAATCAGTCACAATAAGGAGGAATAAACTAAAATACTAATACAAGCTACAATATAACTGAAAATTGCAAACATCCTAAGTGAAAGGAGTCAGATCCAAAAGGCGTATATGGTATTACTTCATTAAAAATATCCACAGAAACTCGAGTGTATACATGGGTCTTTCCACATGTGAAGGAGAAACATAGAAATGGTGTTTATTTAAAACTTAGAATCAAGATCCATTAGGAAAATGCAAGTCAAAGTCACATTGCACATAGCACTTCACATTCACTAGTGTTGGCTAGAGCTGCAATATTGGGGGAAAGGAGATTGACTCCTTTGGGTATAAGCTTTTTTTGAAGAGAAAAGTAATAAAAATATTCTGAAATACCTGTGGATTAGAGAACCCAGGTGAGGTCACAATACTTAGCACAGTGTGCTTCCCCTGTTTGGAGGGGCACCACAGTGGTCATGAGACACTGTGTATGGAGAGAGCGCTCTTGTAATTGCTGCTGAAGAGTTCACATATTTCTACAACTAAGACATTTCCTAGAATGAAACTATCATCTAGTTCTAATCTCACTATACAGTCTGTCTCCCAGCCAGCTTCCTCAGGGCACTCTGGACCTTGTTGCTTCTCAGGCTGTGAATGATGGGCTTCAACATAGGTGTCACCACACAGAAAAGCACAGAGACCAGGGTGTCATTGTCCAGCCTTCTCTGGGCCTGTCATAGTGGAAGTTGGCTGTTCCATAGAAGACCACCACGACAGTGAGAGGGGACGCACAGGTGAAGAAGGCCTTCTTCCTGCCCTGTGCAGAGAGAATCCCCAGGATGGCCACCATGATGAGTGCATAGGAGCCTGCAGTGAAGAGGCAGGGGCTCAGGCCCATGGTGGCACTTACCACGTGGAGCGCAGACTCGTTGACAGAGGTGTCTGAGCAGGAGAGCTTCAGGAGAAATGGGGTGTCACAGAGAAAGTGGCTGATCTTGTGGGGCCCACACAGAGTGAGTGTAATGGCCAGCACCGTGTGTATGACCAAATTCACCAGCCCACACAACCAGGACCCAGTCACCAGGCCAACACAGACCTTCACACTCATGATGACTGGGTACTGAGGAGGACGGCAGGTGGCCACACAGCAGTCATACTTGCCAAATAGCCAGTTAAACACCTTCTGTGCCAGCATTTGTTACCAAAAAAAAGATATGGGAAAGGCAGCCATCATAAGAAATGGCCTTCTTCTCCCAGAAGACGTTCACCAGCAGTACTGGGAGGGTGGTGGATGTGTTGCAGATGTCCAAGAAGCTCAAATTGCTGAGGAAAAAGTACATTGGAGTGTGGAGAGCAGGACTGAACCAGGTGGCCACTATTATGAGCATGTTCCCCAGTAGAGTGGTCAGGTAAATGACCAGATAGAGCAGAAAGAACCATCCCTGTAGGTTTGAGTGGTTGAAAAATCCCAAGAAGATGAATTCAGTGACAAATGATTGATTGCTCATTTCCAATGTTGTCATAGCTACAAAACAGAGAAAAAGAGACCATGATGAGAATGGACTGAGAGCACCCCAAACAGGCTTGTTAATCTGCAGCAGCATGGCAAATAATATTGAATGAAAAGCAGCCTGGAGACTGAAAACCTGTGGGACTTGTCTCAGGGAATCAGACCCATGGAGCCGCAAACATTTGCAGGGGTGATGGTGGGTGGGAGTAACCAGAGAATTGCTAGAAGCCAACAGAAAGCTATTCGACCTCATCATGGTGTGAAGTCATTTCTCACTGTCTCAGTAATCTCTGTCTCCTGTTGTCCTTTTATGTAAACATAGGATTTTTGGAGAAGTTCATTTTCATTGCAAATGTTAAGAAAAAAAATTACAAAGCAGAGTCATCATCTGCAGAAGCAGTCGGTGTTGCCTTCAGTGTTTACCAATCTAGAGTTTTTCTCATTTTACATCAATCTTGATCTCTGTGTTCGGAATGGCAGAAGTTAACTATTCCTGTACAATGCTGAAATTATCAGGGCCAGAGAAAAATAGAGGAAAGAAGTTGATGAAGAGGGGTTGGACTGGCTATCTTAAGTATACAGGGAAGATTAGTGGAGTAGAAGGAGAGTGAGAGGGCGGGGAGGTTTGTGAAGGGAGGGAATGTGAAAGGTGTTTACGCAGATCATGTTATGTGCACATGGAAGTCTACCACAGGGGACTGCACCTGTATGTATATGTAGAAAGCACCAGTCAGAAATTAACAGATAAATGACCCAAAGAAAGATCAGTAGAGAAAGGAGAATGGGGGCGGGAAGGGGAGGGAGATGGGGGGTGGGGACTGAATGGAGTAAATCAGATTCCATGCACGTAGGATCTTTTCCAAATCAACCCAACTTCTATGTATAACTATTATGCTCTAATAAAAACTTTAAGAAGATGACATGATCCTATCAGCAAAGAGTGAGATTTGAATTCTTCTTGACCTATTTGTATACCTTTAATTTTTTTTTTTTGTCCAATGGCTCTGGCAATTTCAAGGATGAAGTTGAATAAAAGTGGTGAAAGAGGGGGCACCCTGTCTGCTTCCAGTTATTAGAGTGAATGCTTTCAACCTTTCTCCACTTAGAATAATGCTGCCTTGGGTTTAGCACAGATAGCTTTTACAATGCTTTTACAAAGTTCCTTCTGTCCCTAGTGTTTCTACTGTTTTGACAGATAGGGGTGCTATATTTTGTTAAATGCTTTTTCTGCATCTATTGTGATGATGAATAAACTTACATCTCTCTTAAATAAACTTAATCTCTCCCCTTTGGCTAAACATTCAGATCATCTCCAGTCCTATAAATATGTTAATGAACATTTTCCTACATAAACATATGTGACCATTTCGAATTATCTCTTCAGAATAAAATTTAAATCTGACATAAAAGAATTTGTTCTGCAGTTTATATTTAAAACTAGCTCATGGGAGACATTATATTAAGTGAAATAAGCCAGACATATAAAGAGAAATAGCAGTTTTTCACTTCTTAGTGGAAGCGAAAAAGTTGATCTCAGAGAAGTAGGGAGTAGAGCGGTGGTTATTGGAGCCTGGGAGAGAATCACAAAAATCATTGTGAGTCTGATTTCTCAAAGACGCATGTGAAGGACTGGCTGAAACATGCCCTCTGAATGTGGTCTTTAAAAAAAAATAAAAGTGGACTTCTAACAGGGTCCTCAGAAAATCTCTCTTCTTTCCTCAGTGGGAAGCACGAGGCCCATGGGTCTGGCTTCCTAGGAGCTAGCTGTGGTGTGCAAATGGGCAGGACCAGGATGGCTGGAGAATCTCAATAATCAATAGTAGACCGCATTCTAGGTGAGGGCAGGCTGGAAACAGGCCATCCAGAAAAAAATGGCTTGAGCTCTGAAAATGACAGAATCTGTGGATTTAGGAAACGGTTGTGGGTGCAATCCACTCATAACACCTACTCCCTGGGTTTGTCCACGGTTGCCACAGTTACCACAGGCCTGACCAGAACAATCCAGATGGGGAGATGCACTCTGGCCTCCTGGCTTGGAGATTTGGTCTGGGGCCAGCTGACCAATTGCTTCCGGCCTGAGATGAGGTGGTACGCGGAGGTGGAAGGGAATAAGGGAGCAAGCGTCCCTAGCTCATGGCAGCCAGAAGGTTGGGGCAGGGGAGGGGACGAGAAGAGACAGTTCACAGGGGACAAGATGTGATTCCCCAGGGCATGTCCCTGGCCACACTCGACCTGCCCACACTCCTCTCAGTACAGTGGGCCTTTCAGATAATTAACCCACAAAATGGATGGATCCACAGATTAGGTCACAAGACTCACAGTCTAATCATTTCACCTCATAACACTGCTACTGTGACTGACCCTGAGCTTTTGGTGGGGAGATACATTATTTCTAAGTCATAATAGTCTCTACATTCCATATGCTTTGGTTAGAATAACTTCATGTTGTCTGGGAGAGTAATCGGGTGCCAAAACAAGATTAAAAGTAAATATCTGGTAACTGAAGATGTGACATTTGGAGCTTGGGGAAAAGCTCTGAAGAGGAGCCCTGGGTGGAGCACTTTAAAATCCTGGTGACGAGGACACAAGAGGGCACCTGATCTGTGGGGTAGCTGAGTGGCAGTGGGATCACTCATTAAAACATAAAAAAAATGAGATGGAGCATGTCTGGAGAGAGGAAAGGAGGAAAGGAGGTTGGGCCTGGAGTCTGGGGACCTGCGTGGTCTCCCCAAGAAGATTCCAGGAGGCAGCGGGACAGGTTCCCAGGAGATAGGCCTGGGAGTCATGGCTTAGAGTGACTGTGGAAGTAACAGGTGCTCATAAAGCCAAAAGAGAGCAGGGTGAGGAGAGAGGGCCTGTTGGACTGTGCGGAAAAGAAGGTGTCCAGAAAGAGGATCACCAGCTATCCGCAATCATTCTGCACCACAGTGTCAAAGCTCTGCTCTCTGTACCAGGCCTTCTGCACCCCAGTCTAAAACCTCTTCTCTCTGTAACAGTCTTTCTGCACCCCAGTCTAAAACATCTGCTCCCTGCAACAATTCTTCGCCCTCCCAGTCTCCAAGTTCTGCTCTCGGGAACACTCTTTCTGCACCCCAGTCTCGAACATCTGATCTCTGCAACAGTCCTTCTTCACCTCAGTCTGAAAACTCTGCTCTCTGCAACAATCATTCTGCACCCCATTCTCCAACCTCTGCTCCCTGCAAGAAAACTTCTGCACCCCATTCTCCAGGTTCTGCTCTCTGAATAAGTCCTTCTGCACTCCATTCTAGAACATATGCTCTCTGCAACAGTCCTTCTGCAGCTAAGTCTGAAAACTCTGCTCTCTGCAACAATCATTCTGAAACGCAGTCTCCAATCTCTTCTCTCTGTAACAGTCCTTCTGCACCTCAGTCTCCAAACTCTGCTCTCCATAATATCTTTCTGCACACCAGTATCCAAACTGTGATATCTGTAACAGGCCTTCTGCACACCAGTCTCCAACCTCTTCTCCCTGAAAGAATCTTTCTGCACCCCAGTCTCCAAGTTCTGCTCTCTTAAAGAGTCCTTCTGCACCCCACTCTAGAACATTTGCTCTCTGCAACAGTCCTTCTGCACCTAAGTTTGAAAACTCTGCTCTCTTCAACAATCATTCTGCAACCAAGTCTCCAATCTCTGCTCTGTGTAACAGTCCTTCTGCACCTCAGTCTCCAAACTCTGCTCTCCATATTATCCTTCTGCACACCAGTATTCAAACTGTGATATCTGTAACAGGCCTTCTGCACCCCAGTCTCCAACGTCTTCTCCCTGAAAGAATTTTTCTGCACCCCAGTCTCCAAGTTCTGCTCTCTGAAAGAGTCCTTCTGCACCCCAATCTCGAACATCTGCTCCCTGCAACAGTCCTTCTGCACCTAAGTTTGAAAACTCTGCTCTCTGCAACAATCATTCTGCAACCAAGTCTCCAAACTCTGCTCTCTGTAACAGTCCTTCTGAACCTCAGTCTCCAAACTCTGCTCTCTATAATATCCTTCTGCACACCAGTCTACAAACTGTGCTATCTGTAACAGTCCTTTTTCACCCAAGTCTCCAACCTCTGCTCTCTGTAACAGACTTTCAGCACCCCAGTCTCCAAACTCTGCTCTCTATAACAGGCCGTCTTCACCCCAGTCTCCAACCTATTTTGTCTGAAATGATCATTCTGCACCTCAGTCTCAAACGTCTGCTCTCTGCAACAGTCCTTCTGAACCTCAGTCTCCAAACTCTGCTCTCTGTAACATCCTTCTGCACCCAGGTCTCCAAACTCTGCTCTCTGTAACAGTCCTTCTGCACCCCAGTATCCAACCTCTGCTCTCTGTAAAAAACCTTCTGCACTTCAGTCTCAAAATTCTACTCTCTGCAACGGTTCTTATGCACCCCAGTCTCCAACCTCCATTCTCTGTAACAGTCCTTCTGCACCTCAGTCTCCAACCTCTGCTCTCTGTAACAGTCCTTATATACCTCAGTCTCCAAACTCTGCTCTCTGTAACAGTCCTTCCGCACCCCAGTCTCCAAACTCTGCTTTGTGTATCAGTCATTCTGCAACCCAGAATCCAACCTCTGCTCTCTGTAACAGTCCTTCTGCACCCCAGTCTCAAATCTATGCTCTCTGCAACATTTATTCTGCACCACAGTATCCAACCTCTATTCTCTATAAGATCCTTCTGCACGCCAGTCTCCAACCTCTGCTATCTGAAACGATACTTCTGCACCCCAGTCTTCAAACTCTGCTCTCTGTAACAGTCCTTCTGCACCTCAGTCTCTAACCTCTGCTCTCTGTAAAAATCTTTCTGAAACTCAATTTCCAACCTCTGGTCTCTGTAACAATCCTTCTGCACCTCAGTATCCAACCTCTGCTCTCTGTAATGATCCTTCTGCACCTCAGTCTCCAACCAATGCTCTCTGTAACAGGCCTTCTGCACTGCAGTCTTCAACCTCTACTCTCTGTAACAGTTCTTCTGCACCCCAGTCTCCAAGCTCTACTCTCTGTTACAGTCCTGCTGCACCGGAATCAAAACTCTGCACTCAGTAACAATCCTTCTGAACCCCAGTCTCAAAACTCTACTCTCTTTAACAGTTCTTTTGAACCAGAATATCCAAACTCTGCTCTCTGTAACACTCTTTATGCAACCCAGTCTCCATCCTCTGCTCTCTGTAAGAATCGTTCTGCACCCCAGTCTCCAAACTCTGCTCTCTGTAAAAGTACTTCTGCACCTCAGTCTCCAACCTCTGCTCTCTGTAACGATCCTTCTGCACCTCACTCTTCAACCTCTGCTCTCTTAACAGTCCTTCTGCATCCCAGTCTTCACCATCTGCTCTCCGCAATGATACTTCTTGTCTCCAACCTCTGCTCTCTGCTATGGTCCTTCTGAACCCCAGTTTCCAAACTCTGCTCTCTGTAACAGTCCTTCTGCACCGCAGTCTCCAATCTCTTCTCTCTGTAATGGTCCTTCTGCACCCCAATTGCCAACCTCTTCTTTCTATAATAGTGCTTCTGCACCTCAGACTCTAACTTATGCTCTCTGTAACAGTCCATCTGCACCTCAGTCAGAAACCTCTGCTCTCTGCAACGATCCATCTGTACCCCAGTCTCTGAACTGTGCTATCTGTAACAGTCTTTCTGCACCCCAGTCTCCAACCTCTGCTCTCTGTAAAACGCCTTCTGCACTCCAGTTTCCACACATTGCTCTCTGTAACAGGCCTTCTGCACTCGAGTCTCGAACCTCTTCTCTCAGCAACGATCTTTCTGCTCCTCAGTTTTCAACCTCTACTCTCTGCAACAGTTATTCTGCACCCCAGTCTCTAACCTCTGCTCTCTGTAAGATTCTTCTGCACCTCAGTCTCCAACCTCTGCTCTCTGTAACAGTCTATATGCACCCTGGTATCTAACTTCTTCTCTCTGTAACAATCTTAGGGACCTTAATCTCTAACTTCAGCTCTCCGCATTGGTCCTTCTGCATCCCAGTCTCCAAACTCTGTTCTCTGCAACAGTCCTTCAGCACCACAGTCTCCAAAGTCTTCTTTCTGTATCAGTTCTTCTGTACTCCAGTCTCCAACGTCTGCTCTCTGTAACAGTCCTTCTGCACCTCAGTCTACAACCTCTGCTCTCTGTAACAGCCCTTCTGCAACGTAGTCGTCAACCTCTACTCTCTGCAACATTTCTTCTGCACCCCAGTCTCAAACCTGTGCTCTCTGTAACTGGCCTTCTTCACCCCACTCTCCAACATCTGCTCTCTGTAAGTATCGTTCTCCACCATAGTTGTGGTGAGCCGTTCCTGCGGACTGTGGTCGCCATTACATGATGGCGCTGGCTCCGTTGTGGTCTGTGAAGGACAACTTCATATCAAAGAGAGTTGGCGTGTTCCCAGCTCCTTATCAGAGAAAGTTGGCGTGTCATTTTCTAGCACCCTGTGAGAAGGGTACACGTGGCAGCTTTGCATTGGGGTTCGCGGTGCTTTATTAAGGCTGGGAGGGGCATCTGAGGTTTAGTAGAAGTAGAGTAGAAGAATTATTAAAAGAATATCAAGGGCGGGCCTGAATAAACTGCTGAAAGAAGATTCCTGAGTCGCGTCTTCCTTGCGGGCAAGGGGGGTCGCGACAAGTGGTGCCGAGACCCGGGAGAAAAGAAACAAAGAAACACCCAGGAACCAGAACTTTCAGCAGTCAGGGAGGTGCACCGGTAAGTCCCAGGTAACGTGGGACCCGATGTTAAAAAGCGGGAAGCTCCTCTGTAAAGAGAGGGTGCTACATCTTATAACAATTGCACTCTGAATTTTCCTTTTGTTTTCTGTGTATGTTCGTTTTGTTTTGTGTACTTTCACTTTCGATTTCTGTGTTTTCTTGTGTTGCGTTATGGGAGCTGTGACTTCAAGTCCACTCCTTCTAGCCCTCGATGGCCTTTTACATTCCAAGGGACTGGAGGTGAAACGCAGTACCTTAGAGAAATTTTTACAGAGGGTAGATACATCTGCACCGTGGTTTGCATTTTCAGGCAGCCTCACTACACCCAGCTGGGATAAATTAGGCAAAGACCTTGCTCGTGAGCAGGGCATGCTAGAGGGCGGGGTGATACCCCTCTGGAAGATGGTCAGTAGTTGTCTTACGGATGGCAGATGCCAAGAAGCGCTTGTTAAAGGGCAAGAGGTTTTAGAACAATTGCATGAAGAAAAATCAGAAACAACAGAGAGCGCAGTGTCTCAGGAAGAGGGGAGTGTGCGGGGCGTGGAGAACGTGAGGAGACTGTATCCAGATCTCAGTGTGCTGCGCACGCCCCCATGCAAAAGTGGGTCAGAGGCAGAAGACGCTGAGGAGGAGGAGATAAAAACGCTGTCCTGGCAGCTAGGGAGTTTAGGTACAGGGAACAGAGATAAGCAAGGGCTCAAGAACGGACAGCCTCCCGATCCGCCTCCGTATGGCGGGGGTGTTTCAGGCTGCCGCTGCTTTCCTCTGTTCCTCAGGGCTGGCATATCATTGCTATTGACATTAAAGACTGTTTCTTTTCTATTCCTTTGCATCCTAAGGACTCACAGCGTTTTGCCTTCACCCTTCCCTCGTGTAATCACGAGGAACCAGATCAAAGGTTTGAGTGGGTTGTTTTACCACAGGGAATGTCTAACAGTCCTACGATTTGTCAGATGTATGTAGGAAAGACACTCGCACCTCTCAGGCAACAATATCCTTCCATCAAGATTATTCATTATATGGATGATGTATTATTGGCAGCCAAATTACAACAGTCAGTTAATGAGGCCTATAAAGACCTGGTGAAGTTGTTAGCTCAGTATGGATTACATATTGCACCTGAAAAGGTTCAAACAGGGGATTCTATTCAGTATTTGGGAGCGACGATTAGATATGACATGTTAAAACCACAAAAAGTTACTATAAGAACTCAAGATCTCCAAACTTTAAATGATTTTCAAAAACTGTTGGGAGATATTAATTGGATAAGAGGTTATTTACATATTCCTAATATCGTGCTCCAGCCTTTGTATGCTATTCTTAAGGGTGATCCAGATCTTACTTCCCCTCGTACCCTCACTAAAGAGGCCAGAGCGGCCCTCATAAAAGTAGAAGAAGCTATACAACATGCTACTCTATGCAGGCTCCAGAGTGATAAACCTTTCCAGTTATGTGTGCTTGCCACTATGCGGCAGCCTACTGGAGTACTGTGGCAAGATGGGCCTTTACTATGGATCCACCCACATGTATCCCCAGAAAAATCTTTAGAATACTATCCTGATGCTGTTGCAGCGTTAGCACTTAGAGGGATTCAACAGAGCATTCAATTTTTTGGACAAGCACCTTCTTCCCTTATCATACCCTATTCTAAAGTTCAACTTAATGTTTTGTGTGCTACTCTGGACAACTGGGCCATTCTATGTTGCTCGTTTCAAGGGGATATTGATAATCATTACCCTTCTCATCCATTACTCCATTTTGTTAAAGAGCATCCTATCATTTTCCCTAAAGTAACTTCACCCACTCCAATTCCGGGGGCTGTTAACATTTTTACTGATGGCTCTAAGTCTGGAATGGGAGCTTATGTGATTAATGACTCTCCCCCTGTCCAGCATCAATTTGCTCCTGGAAATCCGCAATGGGTAGAACTACAAATTGTCATTAAAGTTTTTAAACAGTGTTCTTTTCCTTTCAATCTCATTTTGGACTCCATCTATGTGGTGCAGGCGCTCAAAATTCTGGAGGCTGTAGGAGCTATTAGTGACACCCATACTGTGTCTGCTTACTTTACTCAGCTTCAACAGCTTATCTGTAGCCGTACTGCCCCTTTCTATCCAATGCACATTCGGGCTCACACCTCTCTTCCTGGCCTGTTATCACAGGGTAATGCCTGTGCTGACTCGGCAACTAGAAGCCAGTTGGTATGCTTGGCCTCCTCCTTAGAAGAAGCTAAATTGTTTCATCACAACTTTCATGTCAATGCTATGACACTGCGTAGACGTTTTTCCATCTCCAGAGCAGATGCTCGTCAGATAGTATTACAATGTCCCCATTGTGTCACATTTCTTCATCCTCCTACTTATGGTGTAAACCCACGAGGATTAAAGCCATTGGTCATCTGGCAAATGGACGTAACTCACGTGCCGAACTTTGGTAACCTCAAATATGTACATGTTTCTATTGACACATACTCTGGAATTATTCATGCTTCTGCTTTATCGGAAAAAAAGACACATAATGTTATTACTCATTGCTTAGAGACATGGGCAGCATGGGGTGCACCTGCATCCCTTCAGACTGATAATGGACCTGCTTATACGGGCAGACAGTTTACATCTTTTTGTTCTACTATGGGAGTACAACTTGCTCATGGGTTGCCTTACAATCCTCAAGGGAAAGACATTGTTGAACGTGCCCACCGCACCTTAAAAGAAACCTTAGAAAAACAAAAAGGGGGAATAGGAGTTGACCACACTCCTAAAAAACGCCTGTCCTTAGCTCTTTTTACCATTAATTTTTTAAATTTGGATATTCATGGCCGCTCTGCGGCCGATAGACATGTGTCCCCTCAGCCCTCTGTGACTGGCTATGTTAAGTGGAAGGATGTTCTTACGGGCCAATGGAACGGCCCTGACCCCGTGCTGAAATGGACACGAGGATCTGTATGTGTTTTTCCCCAGGATCGCACGGAGCCGCTGTGGATCCCTGAACACCTGACAAGAAGAGTCTCGAGATCTACTAACCAGCAACAGGAGGTGCCACAACAGTCCCATAATGAGGAGCTTCGTTCTGATGAGTGCTCTGGCTCTGATGCTGGTGCCAACGGTACAGATGGCACCAATGCAGTGGTGGGCAGTGACACGGGCATGGCCAATGCCAATGCCAGTTCATAGTAATTTTAGTGTCCTCCCCACTCTTTTTTCTACCTCATGTGAGATGTCTGCTCCTTGTACTTCTCCTAGAGGGGACATGAAAAATATTTTTAATCAGTCTCAAGTTAATCTCACAGGAGTTTTTTGTTTCAGTCTTGGGAACACTAATTGTATTAGCCTTAAGACCAAAAATTTGACTAACTGGGAGGACCCATTGCGGTCCAGTCGAGTCTCAGGGAGTATTCTCAGTGCTGTGTTGAGCCAAGTAGTTTCAGGGAAGCAATCAGGCTCAGGGACCCCCGCAACTAGCTCTGTTTTAAACATAACTACTTTAGCTATTATCTCCGAGGTATTAATCCCAATGCCTCCTTCTTCTAATAGTACTTGCTATGCCACTCATTTCAAGGCCTCTCCTTACTGTACCCCTAATTTTGGTTTTCCCCCGACATTTACGCCTTGTCAGGATCATTCTTGGGAGAAACATCAAGTTGCTAAAGGTTTCTCCTTTTCCCCCCCTCTAAAGAGATATGTTTATAACTTTAACAAAAATGCCAACTCCTCTACAGAAACAGGTTGGTCCTGGTTTCAATGGCTCATTTCCAATGAGAAGGGGGCTTCAGCCGATATTTCTACATTGGCTCAATTACTAGGAGCCAAAAGTTGGCTGGCTAATGTTTCTGACACTACTAAGGAGAGTGAACGAGGTAATAGGCTTACATCTGTTTCGTTCAACTCTCTGTTACATTATGCCACATTGCCTCCTGCAATGGTCTGTATCCAATCCCCGTTCCTGTTCCTTTTAGCTAATCACACCTCATCGGGGATGCTGGATTGTTCTATTATTACCTGTTTCTTATCTGAGTGTTGGAATGGTTCTTGGACTGTAGCAGTAATTATGAAAATTCCAACTTTTGTCCCAATCCCAGTCACTACGGATCCAGATAAATTTCCTATTGTAGAGCTACTTAGAGTCCACAGAGATTTTGAAATCACAGCAGCTATAGTGACAGCCGTGGCAGCATCTGCTGCTGCGGCAGTTACGGCCGGAGTAGCCATGGCCAGTCAAGTACAAACTGCTGCCACTATTAATCAAGTTGTTCAACAAAGGTCCACTATACTTAAATCGCAAAATGCGATTAATCAACATATTTTGTCAGGGATTTTAGCTACCAACCAAAAAATAGATTTTTTTCAAGCTCAGGTAGAAGAATTGGCTGACCTAGTACTTTTAGGCTACATTGACCAACGTACACATTTATGTATAACCTCTGTCAGATTTAATGATTCCAAAAATGCTTCCCACATCATTGGTGGATATCTGGCCAGAAATTGGTCCATGAAAACAAAAAACATGATCCAGTCTCAACTAACCCAGATAGCTGTCTTGAATAGTACCCGTGTCGATCCCGTGACTCTGGGTCAATTCACCAATTGGATATCTTCTGCTTTTTCCTTTTTTAAAGAGTGAGTGGGAGTAGACATTTTTGGTGCACTGTGTTGTTTTGGTATGTTCCTCTGTTTGTGGTTTCTCTGTCGCCTTAAGGCTCGTAGTGCTCAAGATAAGGCTATCATCATACAAACTCTTGCTGCTTTAGAAACTGGCAACTCACCACAGGTCTGGCTTGCGCATCTTAAGCACTAAACTTTTGACATGGTCATTGCACCCCAAGTTATTATAACATTGCACTGGGATTGACATGTCTTTTCTCGTTATTCTCTTAGTGTCAGAAAGCCCTTGCACTCTGCCGGTCTTGCTACCATTACACGCAGATGGGTTTCTACACTAGTGCCTTTGACATGGTCTTTACACCCCAAGTTATTATAACATTGCACTGGGTACGACATGTCCTTCTTTTGTCTTTCTCTTAGTGCTGGAAAGCCCTTGCACTCTACAGGTCTTGTTGCCATTACACACAGAAGGGTTTCCACACTGGTCTTTATCTATCACTTTAAAGTCCGTGCCTTTCTTTCAGGGTGCTGCCAACTTGTTTGTAGTTGTACTTCTACATGGCCACAGTTCAACCTCAGCTATTCCCTCTTACTCACCATCGTCACGATACAGGATGCGAGGCAAGACACTACACTTGAGTGATCCATTAAGAAAAGGGACCTCAAGGGGAGCATGTCCTATTGCATGCAGGTTTAACGTGTCTCCGCCCCGCCCCACAAAAAAAGACATCGGCTGATATGGTGTCAGGTCTGGGAAAGGCGCCCCCTGGGGCTGGCCCATACTATGCAGCCACTTTTACACAGTGGGATAGGACCTCTACTCTCGCCTGTATTGTCTTAGTGAAACAAAAACGGGGAGCTGTGGTGAGCCGTTCCTGCGAACTGTGGTCGCCATTACATGATGGCGCTGGCTCCGTTGTGGTCTGTGAAGGACAACTCCATATCAAAGAGAGTTGGCGTGTTCCCAGCTTTTTATCAAAGAAAGTTGGCATGTCATTTTCTAGCACCCTGTGAGAAGGGTACACGTGGCAGCTTTGCATTGGGGTTCGTGGTGCTTTATTAAGGCTGGGAGGGGCATCCGAGGTTTAGTAAAAGTAGAGTAGAAGAATTATTAAAAAAATATCAAGGGCCTAAATAAACTGCTAAAAGAAGATTCCTGAGTCGCGTCTTCCTTGCAGGCAAGGGGGTTCGCGACACATAGTCTCCAACCTCTGCTCTCCTCAAGATCATTCCGCACCTCAGTCTCCAAACTCTGCTCTCTGCAATGATCATTCTGCACCCCAGTCTTCAAACACTGGTCTCTGTAATAGTACTTCAGTCTCCAACCTATGCTTTCTGTAAGATACTTCTGCACACCAGTCTACAACATCTGCTCTCTGCAATGATTTTTTAGAACCCCAGTCTCCAACCTCTGCTTCCTGTAACAGTCCTTCTATACAGCAGTCTTCAAATTCTGCTCTCTTTAACGGTCCTTCTATACCCCAGTCTCCAACCTCTACTTTCTGTATTAGTCTTTCTGCACCCCAGTCTCCAAACTCTGCTCTCTGTAACAGTTCTTCTGCACCTCAGTCTCCAAACTCTGCACTCTGCAACAGTCCTCTGCACCCCAGTCTCCACCCTCAGCTCTCGGTAACAGTTCTTCTGTACCCCAATCTCCAAACTCTGCTCTCTGTAACACTCTTTGTGCACTCCAGTCTCTGCCCTGTGATTTCTGTAACAATTCGTCTGGACATCAGTCTCAAACCTCTGCTCTCTACAAAGTTCCTTCTCCTACTCAGTCTCCAAATTCTACTATCTGTAAAAGTCCTTCTGTACCTCAGTCTAAAAACTTTGCTCTCTGTAAGATTCTTCTGCAACCAATTCTACAAACTCTGCTCTCTGTAATAGTCCTTCTGCACCCCAATCTCCAAACTGTGCTCTCTGTAACAGGCCTTCTGTACCTCAGTCTTATAACCCTGCTCTTTTTAATAGGACTTCTACACCCAAGTCTCCAACCTCTGCTCTCTGCAACGATCCTTCTGCAACCCAGGATCCAACATCTGCTCTCTGCAACAGTACTTCTGCACCTCAGTCTGAAAACGCTGCTCTCTACAACAATCCTTCAGCACCCCAGTCTTAAAACTCTGCTCTTGTAACACTTCTTCTGCACCTTTGTCTCCAAAATGCTCTCTGTAAGACCCTTCTGCAACCCAGTCTCGAAACTGTGCTATCTGTAACAGTCCTTCTGCACCCCAGTCTCCAACCTCTGCTCTCTGCAACAGTTCTTCTGCACCGCAGTCTCCAACCTCTACTCTCTGTAAGATCCTTCTGCACCACAGTCTCCAAGCTCTTCTCTCTGTATCAGTTCTTCTGCACCCAGGTCTCCAAACTCTGCTCTTTGCAATATTTTTTCTGAACCCCAGTCTCCAACCTTTGCTCTCTGTCACAGTTCTTCTGCACCCCAGATTCCAACATCTGCTCTCTGCAATGATCCTTCTTCTACCATGTCTGCAAACTTTGCTCTCTGTAAAAGTCCTTTTGTTTCACAGTCTCAACCCTCTTCTATTTGTAACGGTCCATCTGCTCCCCAATTGCCAACTCTGCTTTCTCTAACAGTCCTTCTGCACCCCAGTCTCCAAACTCTTCTCTCTGAAACGATCTTTCTGCACCTGTCTCCTAATTCTACTCTCTTTAAAAGTCATTCTGCACCTCAGTCTCCATTTTTTGCTCTCTATAATGCTATTTCTGCACCCAAGTATTCAATCTCTGCTCTCTGTAAAAATCCGTCTGCACCTCTGTGTCCAACGTCTGCTCTCAGTAACAGTCCTTCTGTACCCCATTCTCCAAACTCTGCTCTCTGTAACAGTCCTTCTGTACCGCAGTCTCCAACCTCTACTCTCGATAACAATCCTTCTGCACCCTAATTGCCAACTTCTGCTTTCTGAAACAGTTCTTCTGCACCTCAGACTCCAAACTCTGCTCTCTGTAACAGACCTTTGCTCTCTGTAAGATCCTTCTGCAACCAATTCTCCAAACTGTGCTATCTGTAACAATCCTTATGCACCCCAGCCTCTAACATCTGCTCTTCATAACAGGTCTTCTGCAACTCAATCTCCAAAGTCTGCTCTCTGTAACAGGCCTACTGCACCCCAGTCTCCAAGTGCTTCTCCCTGCAACATTCCTACTGCACCCTAGTCTCCAACCCCTGCTCTCTGTAAGATCCTTCTGCACCCCGTTTTCCAAACTTTTCTCCCTGTAACAGTCATTCTGCACCTCAGTCTCGAACCTCATCCCTCTGCAATGGCACTTCTGCACCCCAGTATTCAACATCTGCAGCAGTCCTTTTGCACCCCAGGCTACAAACTCTGCTCTCTGTAACAGTCCTTCTACACCCCAGACTCCAAACTCTACTTTCCGTATCAGTTGTTCTGCACCCCAGTCTAAAACCTCTGCTCTCTCTAACAGCCCTTCTGCACCTCAGTCTCCAACCTCTGCTCTCTGCAACAGTCCTTTTGCACCCCAGTCTCCAACCTCTGCTCTCTGCAAAAATTTTTCTACACACCAGACTCCAACATCTGCTCTCTGCAATGATCCTTTCTCTACACAGTCTCCAAACTCTGCTCTCTGTAAAAGACCTTTTGTATCGCAGTCTCTAAACCTCTTCTCTTTGTAACGGTCTATGTGCTCCCAAATTGCAAACCTCTGCTTTCTGTAACAGTCTTTCTGCACCCCAGTCTCCAAACTCTTCTCTCTGCAACAATCATTCTGCACCTCAGTCACCAACCTCTGCTCTCTGTAAAAGTCCTTCTGCACCTCAGTCTCCATCCTTTCCTCTCTGTAATGGTCCTTCTGCACCCCAGTCTCCAATCTCTGCTCTCTGTAACAATCCTTCTGCACCTCTATCTCCAACGTTTGCTCTCTGTAACAGTCTTTCTGTACCGCAGTCTCCAACCTCTTCTCTCTATAATGGTACTTCCCCAGCCCAATTGCCAAACTCTGCTTTCTGAAACAGTCTTTCTGCACCTGAGACTCCAACCTCTGCTCTCTGTAACAGTCTTTCTAAGCCTCAGTCTAAAACCTCTGCTCTCTGCAACAATCCTTCTAAACCCCAGTCTCCAAACTGTGCTATCTGAAACAATCCTTCTGCACCCCAGTCTCAAACATCTCTCTGTAACAGGTCTTCTGCAACTCAGTCTCCAAAGTCTGCTCTCTGTAACAGGCCTTCTGCACCCCAGTCTCCAACCTTTTCTCTTTGCAACGATTCTTCTGCACCTCAGTCTTCAACCTCTGCTCTCTGCAACAGTCCTTCTGCACCCCAGTCTCCAAACTCTGCTCTCTGTAAGATCCTTCTGCACCCCATTTTCCAAACGTTGCTCTTTCTAACAGTCATTCTGCACCTCAGTCTCCAACCTCATCCCTCTTCAATGGCACTTCTGCACCCCAGTATCCAACCTCTGTTCTCTGCAGCAGTCCTACTGCACCCCAGGTAACAAACTCTGCTATCTGTAACAGTCCTTCTGCACCCCAGTCTCCAAACTCTACTTGCTGTATCAGTTATTCTGCACCCCAGTCTAAAACCTCTGCTCTTTGTAATAGTCTTTCTGCACCTCAGTCTCCAACCTCTGCTCTCTGCAACAGTCCTTCTGCAACCCAGTCTCCAACCTTTGCTCTCTGCAAAAATTTTTCTACACACCAGTCTCCAACGTCTGCTCTCTGCAACGATCCTTCTGCATCCCAGTCTCCAATGTCTGCTCTCTGCAACAGTACTTCTACACAGCAGTCTCAAACCTCTGCTCTCTTCTACAGTCCTTCTGCACCCCAATCTCCAACCTCTGCTCTCTGCAACATCTCTTCTGCACGCCAGTCTTTAAACTGTGCTCTCTGTAACTATCCTACTGCACCCCGGTCTCCAAACTCTGCTCTCTGTAGCGATCCTTCTGCACCTCAGTCTCCAACCTCTGGTCTCTGTAACAATCCTTCTGCACCCCAGTCTCCAACGTCTGTTTTGTCAACAGTCCTTCTGACCCCAGTCTCCAGCCTCTGCTCTCTGTAACATCCTTCTGCACCCCAGTTTTCCAAACTCTGCTCTAGGTGACATTCCTTCTGTACCTCAGACTCCACCCTCTTCTCTTTGTAACAGTACTTCTGTACCTTAGTCTCCAATCTCTGCTAACTGAAACATTCTTCTGCACCCCAGTCTACAAACTGTACTCTCTGTAACTGTCTTTCTGACCCAGTCTCCAACCTCTGCTCTCTGAAATGATCCTTCTGCACCTCAGTCTCCAACCTCTGTTCTCTGAAACGATCCTTCTGCACCTAAGTTTCCAACCTCCGCTCTCTGCCACGATCAATCTGCACCCCAGTTTCCAAACTCTGCTCTCTGCAACAGTCCTTCTACACTGCAGTCTCCAACCTCTCTTCTCTGTACCAATTGTTCTGCACCTCAGTCTCCAAACTCTGCTCTCTTTAACAGTCCTTCTGCACCTCAGTCTCCAAAATCTGCTCTCTGTAACAGGCTTTCTGCACCCCAGTCTCCAAACTTTGCTCTCTGTAACAGTTCTTCTGCACCCCAATCTCGAACCTCTGCTCTCTGTAACAATCCTTCTGCACCCAAGTCTCCAACCTGTGCTCTCTGTAACTGTTCTGCTGCACCCCCGTCTCCAAACTGTCCTCTCTGCAACGATCCTTCTTCACCCCAGTCTCCATCCTTTGATCTTAGTAAGAATCCTTTTGCACCCAGTCTCGAACATCTCCTCTCTGTGTAAGTCCTTCTGCACCTCAGTCTTCAAGTTCTGCAATCTGTAACAGTCCGTATGCACCCCAGTCTCAAACCTCTGCACTCAGAAATGATCTTTCTGCACCTCAGTCTCTAACCTCTGCTCTCTTTAATAGTCCTTCTGCACCCCAGTATCCAACATCTACTCTCTGCAAAATCTCTGCAAAAATCCTTCTTCTCCCCAGGATTTAAACTCTGCTCTCAGCAAGGGTCCTTATACATCCCAGTTTCCAAAATCTGCTCTCTGTAACAGTCCTTCTTCACCTCAGTCTCCAAACTCTGCTCTCTGGAACGATCATTCTGCACCCACGTCTCCAACCTCTTCACTCTGCAACAGTTCTTTCTGCACCCCAGTCTCGAAATCCTGCAATGTCTTTCTGCAACTCATTGATACTTGCTCTCTGCAACGATCCTTCTGCACCTCAGTCTCCACCCTCTGCTCTCTGTAAGATCCTTCTGCAACCCATTCTCCAAACGCTGCTCTCTTTAACAGTCTTCTGCAACCCACTCCCCAAACTCTGCTCTCTTTAACAGGCCTTCTGCACCCCAGTCTTCAACCTCTGCTCTCTGTAACAGGTCTTCTGCACCGCAGTCTCCAAATTCTGCTCTCTGTAACAGGCTTTCTGAACCCCAGTCTCCAACCTCTTCTCACTGCAACGATCCTTCTTCACCTCAGTCTCCAAACACTTCTCTCTGCAAGATTCCTTCTAAACCGCAGTCTCGAAACTCTGCTCTCTGCAACAATCTTTCTGCACCCCAGTCTCCAAACTCTGCTCTCTGTTTCAGTCGCTCTGCACCCCAAGATCCAACATCTGCTCTCTGAAAGAGTCCTTCTGCACCTCAGTCTGAAAACTCGGCTCTCTGCCAAAATCCTTCTGCAACGGAGTTTCCAAACTCTGCTGTATGTAACAGTCCTTCTGAACCTCAGTCTACAAAATGCTCTCTGTGAGATCCTTCTGCAACCCAGTCTCGAAATTGTGCTATCTTTAACAGTCCTTCTGCACCCCAGTCTCTGAACTCTGCTCTCTGTAACAGGCGTTCTGCACCAATTCTCTAATCTATGCTCTCTGTAACAGGCCTTCTGCACCCCAGTCTCCAACCTCTTCTCTCTGCAAGGATCATTCTTCACCTCAGTCTCCAACCTCTGCTCTCTGCAATAGTCCTTCTGCACCCCATTATCCAAACTCTGGTCTGTGTAACAATCTTTCTGATACTCAGTCTCCAATTTCTGCTCTCTGCAACGGTTTTTCTGAACCCCAGTCTCCACACTCTGTTCTCTGCAACAGTCCTTCTGCACCCCAGTCTTTAACCTCTGCTCTCTGCAACAGTCCTTCTGCACCCCAGTGTCCAACCTCTGCTCTCTGCTACAGTACTTCTGCACCCCAGTCTCAAACATCTGCTCTCTGTATCAGTCATTTTGCACCTCAGTCTCCAACCTCTGCTCTCCGCAGCATTCCTTTACACCCCAGTAACCAAAATCTGCTCTGTGTAACGATCCTACTGCACCCTAGTTTCCAACCTCTGCTCTCTGAAACAGATCTTCTGCAGCCCAGTCTTCAACCTCTGATCTCTCTATCAGTCCTTTTGCACCACAGTCTCCGAACTTTGCTCTTTGCCAAAGTCCTTATGCACCCAAGTCTTCAAACTCTGCTGACTGCAACATTTCTTCTGCACCCCAGTCTCCAACCTGTGCTCTCTGTAACAGTCCTTCTGCACCCCAGTCTCCAGCATCTGCTCTCTGATGATCCTTCTTCTACCCAGTCTCCAAACTCTACTCTCATTAAAAGTCCTTTTGTATCGCAGTCTCCAACCTCTTCTCTTTGTAAAGGTCCATCTGCTCCCCAATTGCCAACGTCTGTTTTGTGTAACAGTCCTTCTGCACCCCAGTCTCCAAACTCTTTTCTCTGCACCGTTCTTTCTACACCTCAGTCTCCAACCTCTGCTCTCTTTAAAAGTCCTTCTGCACCTCAGTCTCCATCCTTTGCTCTCTATAATTGTCTTTCTGAACCCCAGTCTCCAATCTCTGCTGTCTGTAACAATACTTCTGCACATCTGTCTCCAACGTCTGCTCTCTGTAACAGTCCTACTGCACCCAGTCTCCCACATCTTCTCTCTGCAATACTCCTTCTGCACTCCAGTCTCCAACCTCTTCTCTCAATAACGCTCCTTCTGCACCCCAATTTCCACCCTCTCCTCTCTGTAACAGTCTTTCTAAGCCTCAGTCTGAAACTTCTGCTCTCTGCAACAATTCTTCTAAACAATAGTCTCCAAACTGTGCTATCTGTAACAATCCTTCTGCATCCGAGTCTCCAACACCTGCTCTCTGTAACAGTCCTTCTGCACCCCAGTCTCCAAACTCTGCTCACTGTAACAGTCCTTCTGTACCGCAGTCTCCAACCTCTTCTCTCTATAACTGTACTTCTGCACCCCAAATTCCAACCTCTGTTTTCTGAAACAGTCCTTCTGCACCTCAAACTCCAAACTCTGCTCTCTGTAACAGTCCTTCTAAGAAACAGTCTGAAACCCCTTCTCTCTGCAACAATCCTTCTAAACCGCAGTCTTCAAACTCTGCTATCTGTAACAATCCTTTTGCTCCCCAGTCTCAAACATCTGCTCTCTGTAACAGGCCTTCTGCACCCCAGTCACTAACCTCTGCTCTCTGCAAAAGTCGTTATACACCCCAGTCTCCCACCTCTTCTCTCTGCAACGATCCTTCTGCATCCCAGTCTCCAACGTCTGCTCTCTGTAAAGTCTTTCTGCAACCCATTCTCCAAACGCTGCTCTCTGTAAGAGTCTTCTGCACCCCAGTCTCCAAACTCTGCTCTCTGTAACAGGCCTTCTGCACCCCAGTCTTCAAACTATTCTCTGTGTAATAGGCCTTCTGAACCCCAGTCTCCAACATCTGCTCTCTGCAACGATCCTTCTTCTACCCAGTCTCCAGACTTTGCTCTCTGTAGAAGTCCTTTTGTATCGCAGTCTCCAACCTCTTCTCTTTGTAACGGTCCATCGGCTCCCCAATTGTCAATCTGTGCTTTCTGTAACAGTCGTTCTGCACCCCAGTCTCCGAACTCTTCCTTCAGTAACGAACTTTCTGCACCTCATTCTCCAACCTCTGCTCTCTTTCTGCACATCAGTCTCCATCCTTTGCTCTCTGTAATTGTCCTTCTGCACCTCAGTCTCCAAATCTACTCTCTGTAACAATCCTTCTGCACCTCTGTCTCCAACGTCTGCTCTCTGTAATAGTCCTTCTGGAACCCAGTCTCCCACATCTGATCTCTGCAACGGTCCTTCTGCACACCAGTCTCCAAACTCTGCTCTCTGTAACAGTCCTTCTGTACGGAAGTCTTCAACCTCTTCTCTCAATAACGGTCCTTCTGCACCCAAATTTCCAAACTCTGCTCTCTGTAAAAGTTCTTCTAAGCCTCAGTCTGAAACTTCTGCTCTCTGCAACAATATTCTAAACAACAGTCTCCAAACTGTGCCATCATTAACAATTCTTCTGCACCCCAGTCTCCAACATGTGCTCTCTGTAACAGGTTTTCTGCAACCCAGTCTCTAAACTCTGCTCTCTGTAACAGGCCTTCTGCACCCCAGTCTCCAACCTCTGCTCACTGCAAAAGTCCTTCTACACCCCAGTCTCCAACCTCTGCTCTCTGCAGCAGTCCTTCTGCATCCCAGTCTCCAACGTCTGCTCTCTGTAAGATCCTTCTGCACACCGTTATCCAAACTTTGCTCTCTGTAACAGTCATTCTTCACCACAGTCTCCAACCTCATCACTCTGCAATGGCCCTTGTGCACCCCAGTATTTAACCTCTTTTCTCTGCAGCTGTCTTTCTGCACCCCAGGCTACACACTCTGCTCTCAGTAACAGTCCTTCTGCACACCAGTCTCCAACCTATACTTTCAGTATTAGTTATTTTGCACCCCAGTCTAAAATCTTTGCTCTCTGTAACAGTCCTTCTGCACCTCAGTCTACAAAGTTGCTCTCTGCAACATTCCTTTTACAACCCAGTCTCCAACCTCTGCTCTCTGCTACAGTCCTTCTGCACCCCCGTCTCCAACCTCTGCTCTCTGCAACCTCTCTTCTGCACCCCAGTCTCCAACCTGTGCTCTCTGAAACTATCCTACTGAACCCCGGTCCTCAAACTCTGCTCTCTGTAGCGATCCTTCTGCTTCTCAGTCTTCAACCTCTGCTCTCTGCAATGATCCTTCTGCATCCCAGTCTCCCACATCTGCTCTCTGCAACGGTCCTTCTGCACCCCAGCCTCCAAACTTTGTTCTCTGTAACAGTTTTTCTGTTCGGCTATCTTCAACCTCTTTTCTCTATAACGGTCCTTCTGCACCCCAATTTTTAACTTCTGCTCTCTGTAACAGTCCTTCTAAGCCTTAATCTGAAACTTCTCCTCTCTCCAACAATCCTTCTAAACCCCAGTCTCCAAACTGTGCTATCTGTAACAATCTTTCTGCACCCCAGTCTCCAACATCTACTTTCTGTAACAGGTTTTCTGAAACCCAGTCTTCAAACTCTGCTCTCTGTAACAGGCCTCCTGGACCCCAGTATCCAACCTCTGCTCTCTGCGAAAGTCCTTATACATCCCAGTCTCAAACCTCTGCTCTCTGCAACAATCCTTCTGCATCCCAGTCTCCAACGTCTGCTCTCTGTAAGATCATTCTGCACCCCATTCTCCAATCTTTGCTCTCTGTAACAGTCATTCTGTACTTCAGTCTCCAAGCTTATCTCTCTGCAACGGCCCTTGTGCAACACAGTATCCAACCTCTTCTCTGTGCAACAATCCTTCTTCACCTCAGTCTCCGAACTTTGCTCTCTGCAACAGTCCTTCTGGACCCCAGTCTCCAAACTCTGCTCTCTGTAACAATCCTTCTGCACTTCAGTCTCCAACCTCTTCTCTCTGCAACGGTTTTTCTGCACCCCAGTCTCCACCCTCTGTTCTCTGCAACAGTCCTTCTGCACCCAGGTCTCAAGAGTTTGCTCTCTGTAAAAGTTCTTCTCTACTGCAGTCTCCAAACTCTGCTACCTGTAACGGTCCTTCTGAACCCCAGTCTCAAACCTCTGCTATGTGTATCAGTTCTTCTGTACCCCAGTCTCCAACCGCTGTTCTCTGTATCAGTCCTTTTGCTCCTCAGTCTCCAACCTTTGTTCTCTGCAGCAGTCTTTTTACACCCCAAAAACCAAACTCTGCTCTGTGTAACGATCCTTCTGCACCATAGTTTCCAACCTCTGCTCTCTGCAACGATCCTTCTGCACCCCAGTATCTAACCTCTGCTCTCTGTATCAGTTCTTCTGCATCACAGTCTCCAAACTCTGCTCTTTGCATCAGTCCTTATGCACCCAAGTCTCCAAACTCTGCTCTTTGCAACATTTTTTCTGCACCCCAGTCTCCAACCTGACCTCTCTGTAACTGTCCTTCTGAAACTCAGTCTCCAACCTCTGCTCTCTGAAACAATCCTTCTGCACCCTAGTCTCCAACATCTGCTCTCTGCAACGATCATTCTTCTACCCAGTCTTCAAACTCTGCTCACTGTAAAAGTCCTTTTCTATCGCAGTCTCCAAACTTTTCTCTTTGTAACGGTCCTTCTGCACCCCAATGGCCAACATCTGCTTTCTATAAAAGTCCTTTTGCACCTCAGACTCCAAACTTTCTTCTCTGTAACAGTCTTTCTATGCCTCAATCTGAAACATCTGCGCCCTACATCGGTCCTACTACACCCCAGTCTTCAAACTGTGCTATCTGTAGCAATCCTTCTGCACCCAAGTCTCCAACATCTGCTCTCTGTAAAAGGTCTTCTGGAACCCAGTCTCCAAACTCTGCTCTCTGTAACAGTCCTTCTGCACCTCAGTCTCCAACCTCATCCCACTGCAACGGACCTTCTGCTCCCCAGTTTCCAACCTATGCTTTCTGTAACTATCCTACTGCACCCTGGTCTCCAAACTCTGCTCTCTGTAGCGATCCTTCTGCACCTCAGTCTCCAAACTCAGCTCTCTGCAACAGTCCTTCTGCACCCCATACTCATAGCTCTAATCTCTTTAACAATCCTTCTGCACATCAGTGTCCAAAATCTGTTCTCTGTAAAATCCTTCTGCAACTCAGTCCCCAACTTCTGCTCTCTGCAATGATCCTTCGCCACCACAGTCTCCAACCTCTGCTCTCTGTAACAGGTCTTCTGAATCACAATCTCCAAACTCTGCTCTCTTTAACACTCCTTCTCCACCCCAGTCTCCATTATCTGCTCTCTGTAAGAATCCTTCGACACCCCAGTCTCCAACCTCTCCTCTCTGTAAAAGTCCTTTTGCACCTCAGTATCCAACCTCTGCAATCTGTAACGGTCCTGTTGCACCCCAGTCTCAAACCTCTACTCTCTGAAACGATTTTTCTGCACCTCAGTCTCCAACCTCTGCTCTCTGTAACAGTCCTTCTGCAACCCAGTCTTCAACATCTGCTCTCTGCAACAATCCTTCTTCTCCACAAGCTCCCAGCTCTGCTCTCTGCAACGGTCCTTCTGCACCCCAGTTTTCAAACTCTGCTCTCTGTAACAGTCCTTCTTTAGTGCACTCTCAAAAATCTGCCCTATATAATGGTACTTTTGCACCCAAGTCTCCAATCTCTGCTCTCTGTAACACTCCTTCTGCACCTCAGTCTCCAAACTGTGCTCTCTGCAACAGACCTTCTGCACCTCAGTCTGAAAACTTTGTTCTCTACAAGGATCTTTCTGCACCACAGTCTCAAAACTCTGCTCTCTGTAACAGTCCTTCTGCACCCCAGTCTCCAACCTCTGCTCTCTGTAACAGGCCTTTTGCACCCCATTCTCCAATCTCTGCTCTCTGTAATAGGGCTTCTTCACCTCAGTCTACAAACGCTGCTCTCTGCAACAGTCCTTCCGAACCCCAGTCTTCAAACTCTGCTTACTGTATGACTCCATCTGCAACATAATTTCCAACACATGCTCTCTGTAAGAGTCTTTCTGCACCTCAGTCTACAAACTCTGCTTTCTTCAACAGTCCTTCTGCACCAAATCTTCAACCTCTGCCTCTGTAACAGTCCTAATGTAACCCAGTTTCCAAACTCTGCTCCCTGCAACAGTCCTTATGCACCCCAAAGTGAACCTTTGCTCTCTGCTACAGTCCTTACACACCCCAGTGTCCAGCCTGTGCTCTCTGCAACAGTCCCTCTGCAACCCTGTCTACAACATCTGCTCCCTGTAAATGTACTTCTGAACCCCTTGTCAAAACTCTGCTGTCCGTAACAGGCCTTCTGCACCCAGGTCTCCAACCTCTGTTCTTTATAACAATCCTTCTGCACACCAGTCTCACAATTTTGTTCTCTACAACGATCCTTCTGAACCCCAGGCTCCAACCTCTACTCTCTGAAATGATCCCACTTCACCCCAGTCTCCAACCTCTGCTCTCTGCAACACTCCTTCTGAACCCCAGTCTTCAAACTCTGCTCTCTGTTATAGTTCCGTTGCACCTCAGTCTCAAAACTCTGCTCTCTGTAAGATCCTTCTGCAAACCTGTCTTCAAACTCTGCTCTCTATAACAGTCTTTCGCACCCCAGTCTCCAACCTCTGCTCTCTGCAACACTGCTTTTAAACCCCAGTCTCCAAACTCTGCTCTCTGCAACAGTCCTTCTGCAATTCAGGCTCCAACTTCTGTTCTCTGTAACAATCCTTCTTCACCTCAGTTACCAAACTCTGATCTCTGCAATGGTCCTTCTGCACGACAGTCTCCAACCTCTGCTCTCTGTAACAGTCCTGCTGCACCTCGGTCTACAACCTCTGCTCTTTGTAAGATCCTTTTGCAACCTCGTCTAAAAACTCTGCTCTCTGTAGAAGTTCTTCTGCACCCCAGTCTCCAAACTCTGCTCTCTGTAACAGGCCTTCTGACCCGCAGATTCCAACCTCTGCTACATGTAATGGTCCTTCTGCACCCCAGTCTCCAACCTCTGATTTTTGTAACAATCCTTCTGCACCCCAGTCTCCAATCCCTGCTCTCTGCAATGATCCTTTTGCACCCCAGTCTCCAACATGTGCTCTCTGCAAAAGTCCTTCTGCAACCCATTCTTCAACATCTGCAGTCTGCAACAGTCTACCTGAAGCTCAGTGTGAAAATTCTGCTCTCTGCAACAATCCTTGTCCACAGCAGTCTCCCAAATCTGCTTTCTGTAACAGTCTTTCTGCTCGTCAGTCTCAAAAATCCGCTCTCTGTAACAGTGCTTCTGCACCCCAGCCTCCAAACTCTGCTCTCTGTAAGATTCTTTCGCACCACAGTTTCCAAATCTGCTCCCTGGAACATTCCTTCTGCTCCCCAGAATCCAAGCTCTGCTCTCTGTAAGAGTCCTTCTGCTCACCAGTCTCCAACCTCTGCTCTCTGTAACAGTCCTTCTGCTCCCCAGTCTCCAACTTCTACTCTCTGTAACAGTCCTTCTGTACCGCAGTCCTAAACCTCTGCTGTCTGCAACGATCATTCTGCACCCCAGTCTCCAAACTCTCCTTTGTGTATCATTCCTTCTGCACCACAGTTTCCAACCTCTTCTCTCTGTAACATTCCTTATGCACGTCTGTGTCCAACCTCTGCTCTCTGCAACAGTTCTTCTGCATCCCAGTCTCCAACTTATGCTCTCTGCAACAGTTCTATTGCACCCCAGACTCCAAGGTCTGCACTCTGAAACAGTCCTTCTCATCACCTGTCTCCAACCTCTGTTCTATGTAAAAGTCCTCCTCTAGTGCAGTCTCCAAAATCTGCTCTCTCTAACGCTCCTTCTGCTCCCCAGTCTTCAACCTCTGCTTTCTGCATCAGTCCTTATGCACCCCAGTCTCCAACCTCATCTCTCGGTAACAGTCCTTCTTCTCCTCAGTCTCCAAACTCTGCTCTCTGTAACAGTCCTTCTGGACCCAAGCCTCAAACCTCTGCTTTCTGCAACTGTCCTTCTACACCCCAATCTCCAAACTCTGCTATCTGCAACAGTCCTTCTGCACCCTAGTCTCCAAACTCTGCTCTCTGTAACAGTCCTTCTGCATGGTAGTCTCCAAATCTGCTCTCTTTAGCAGGCCTTCTGCACGCATGTCTCCAACCTCTGCTCTCTGCAACGATCCTTATGCACCCCAGTCTTTAACCTCTGCTCTCTGCAATGGTCCTACTGCACTCCAATCTCCAACCTATGATCTCTACAACAGTCCTACTGCACCTAACTCTCCAAATTCTGCTCTCTGTAAAATCCTTCTGCACCGCTGTCTCCAACCTCTGCTCTCTGTAACAGTCCTTCTTACCCCCAGTCTCTAACCTCTGCTCTCCGCAACAGTTCTTCTGCACCCCAGTCTCCAAACTGTGCTCTCGGTAACAGTCCTCCTTTACTGCAGAATCCAACCTCTGCTCTCTGTAACGGTCTTTCTGCAACCCAGACTCCAATCTCTGCTTTCTGTATCAGTCCTTCTGCAACCCAGTCTCCCAGCTCTGCTCTTTATAATAGTCCTTCTGCACCCCAGTCTCCAAAGTCCGCTATCTGCAACAGTCCTTTAGCACCCCAGTCTCCAACCTCTGCTCTCTGTAACAATCCTTCTGCACCTCAGTCTCCAAACTCTGTACTCTGCAACGTTACATCTGCACCTCAGTCTCCAACATCTACTCTCTTTAACAGTCTTTCTGCACCTGATTCTTCAACATCTGCTCTCTGTAGGATCCTTCTCCAACCCAGTCTCCAAACTCTGCTCTCTGTAACAGTCTTTCTGCACACCAGTCTCTAACCTCTGCTCTCTGCACCGATCCTTCTTCACCCCAGTATCCAACATCTGCTCTCTGCAACAATCCTTCTGCACACCAGTCTCCAACATATGCTCTCTGCAACAGTCCTTCAGCAACTCAGTCTAAAAACTCTGCTCTCTGCAACGATTCTTCTGCACCTGAGTCTCCTACCTCTGCTCTCTGTAAGACCCTTCTGAAACCCAGTCTCCAAACTCTGCTCTCTGTAACAGTCCTTCTGCAGAATAGTTTTCAACCTCTGCTCTCTGTAACAGGAATTTTACAGCCCAGTCTCGAAACTCTGCTCTCTGTAACAGGCCTTCAGAAACCCAGTCTCCAACCTCTTCTCTCTGCAATGATTTTTCTCCACCCCAGTCTCCAACCTCTGCTCTCGGCAAGAGTCCTGAACCCTAGTCACCAATCTCTGCTCTCTGTAAGTTCCTTATGCACTCCAGTCTCCAACCTCTTCTCTCTGAAACAATTCTTTTCCATCTCAGTCTCCAACATCTGCTCTCTGCAACAGTCCTTTTGCACCCTAGTCTCTATACTCTGCTCTCTGTAAGATCCATCTGAACCCCAATCTTCAAACTCTGCTCTCTGTAACAGTTCTTCTTTACACCAGTCTCCAAACTCTACTCTCTGTAACTGTCCTTCTGCACCTCAGTCTCGAAACTCTGCTCTCTGTAACAGTCAATCTGCACCTCAGTCTCTAAAATATGCTCTCTTCAACGATCCTTCTGGACGCCAGTCTCCAACTTCTGCTCTCAGCAACAGTCCTTCTGCACCACAGTCTCCAAACTCTGCTCTCTGTAATAGTACTTATGCAGAATATTTTCCAACTTCTGCTCTCTGTAACAGGAATTTTGCAACCCAGTCTCGAAACTCTGCTCTCTGTAACAGGCCTTCAGAACCGCAGTTTCCAACCTCTTCTCTCTACAATGATTTTTCTCCACCCCAGTCTCAAACCTCTGCTCTCTGTAACAGTCCTTCTGCACACCAGTCTCCAAACTCTGCTCTCTGTAACTGTCCTTCTGCACCTCAGTCTCCAAACTCTGCTCTCTGTAACAGTCCATCTGCACCTCAGTCTCTAAAATCTGCTCTCTGCAATGATCCTTCTTGACCCCAGTCTCCAACTTCTGCTCTCTGCAACAGTCCTTCTGCACCACAGTCTCCAGACTCTGCTCTCTGTAAGATCCTTCTGAACTCCAGTTTCCAAACTCTGCTCTCTGTAACATTCCTTCTCCATACCAGTCTCCAACTTTTGTCCTCTGCAGCAGTCCTGCTGCTCCCCAGTCTCCGATATCTGCTCTGTGTAACAGTCCTTGTACACTTAAATTTCCAACCTCTGCTTTCTGTAACAGTACTTCTGCACCTCAGTCTCCAAACTCTGCTCTCTGTAACACTCCTGATAAACCTCAGTCTCCAAGCTGTGCTCTCTGTAACATTCCTTCTGCACCCCAGTCTCCAACCTCTGCTCTCTGCATTGGTACCTCTGCACCCCAATCTCCAACCTTGTTATCTACAACAGCCTTCTGTACTGCAGTCTCCAACCTCTGTTCTCTCTAAGGGTCCATTTGCAACCCAGTCTCCTACCTCTACTTTCTATATCAATCCTTCTGCACCACAGTCTCCAAACTCTGCTCTCTGTAACCGTCATTCTGCACCTCACTCTGCAACCTCTGCTCTCTGAAACAATCTTTCTGCAACCAGTCTTCAAACTCTGCTCTCTGCAAGAGTTTTTCTGCATCCCATTCTCCATCCTCTGCTTTCTGATACAGTCCTTCTCCACCCTAGTCTCCAACCTCTGCTCTCTGTAACAGTCATTCTGTACTGCAATATCCAACCTCTGGTCTCGGTAATGGTCCTTCTGCACCCCAGTCTCCAAACTCTGCTTTGTGTATCAGTCCTTGTGCACCCCAGTCTCCAACCTGTCCTCTCTGTAAGAGTGTTTCTGCACCTCAGACTCCAACCTCTGCTCTCTGCTACAGTCCTTCAGAGCCCCAATCTCCAACCTCTTCTCTCTGCCACAGTCCTTCTGGACCTCAGTGTCAAAACTCTGCTCTCTGTAAGATCCTTCTGAAACCCAGTTTCCAACCTCTACTTTCTGCAATGGTCCTTCTGTAAACCAGTCTCCAACCTCTGTTCTCTACAACAGTCATTCTGTACCCCAGTCTTCAACGTCTGCTCTCTGTAAGAGTCTTTCAGTCTCCAACATTTGTTCTCTGTAAGGGTCCTTCTGCACCCCAGTCTTAAACCTCTGCTTTCTGTATCAGTCCTTCTGCATTGAAGTCTCCAAACACTGCTCTCTCCAACGATCCTTCTACACCTCAGTCTCCAACCTCTGCTCTCTCTAACAGTCCTTCTGTACCTCATTCTCCAACCTCTGCTCTCTGTAAGATTCTTTTGAAACCCAGTCTCCAAACTCTGATCTCTGTAACTGTCCTTCTGCACCCCAGTCTCCAAGAACTGCTCTCTGTAACAGGCCTTCTTCACCCCAGTCTCCAACCTCTGCTGTATGTAACAGGCCTATTGAACCCAGTCTCCAAACTCTTCTCTCTTCAATGACGCTTCTCCACCCCAGTATCCAACCTCTGCTCTCAGCAACAGTCCTTTTGCACCCCAGTCTCCAACCTATGCTCCCTGTAAGATCATTCTGCACACCTGTCTCCAACCTCTTCTCTCTGCAACACTCCTTCTGCACCCCAGTCTCCAAACTCTGCTCTATGCAACGATCCTTCTGCACCCCAGTCTCCAAAGTCTTCTCTCTGTAACAGTCCTTCTGCACCCCAGTCTTCAAACTCTGCTTTCTGTAACCGTCTTCTGTATCTCAGTCTCCATCCTCTGCTCTATGCAACAGTTCTTCTTCACCCACGTCTCCAACGTCTGCTCTCTGAAAAAGTCCTTCTAAACCCTAGTCTCCAACCTCTGCTCTCTGTAACAGTCCATCTACACCCCATTCTACATACTCTGCTCGCCCCAAGGATACTTCTGCACCCCAGTCTTTATCCTGTGCTCTCTGCAGCTTTCCTTTTGCACCCCAGTTTCCAGCATCTGCTCTCTGCAACAGTCTTTCTCCACCCCAGTCTGCAAACTCTGCTCTTTGTAACAGTTTTTCTGGACCCCAATCTCTAACCTCTACTCTCTGCAACAGTCATCTACACCACAGTCTCAACCCTCTGCTCTAAGCAAAAGTTTTTCTCATCCCCAGTCTCCAACCTCTTCTCTCTGTAACTATCCTTCTCACCTCAGTCTCCAACCTCTACTCTCTGTAACAGTGCTTCTGCACCTCAGTCTCCAAACTCTGCTCTCTGTAAGATCCTTCTGAACCCCAGTTTTAAAACTCTACTCTGTAACAGGCCTTCTGCACCCCAACCTCCAACCTTTGCTCTCTGTATCAGTCCATCTGCACCCTAGTCTCCAACCTCTGCTCCCTGCAACGATCCTTCTGCACCCCAGTCTCCAACATCTACTCGCTGCAACAGTCCTTGTGGAACCCAGTCTCCAACATCTGCTCTCTGCAACAGTTCTTCTGTAACTCAGTCTGAAAAATCTTTTCTCTGCAACAATTCCTCTGTACCCCAGTCTCCAACCTCTGCTCTCTGTAACAGTCTTTCTGTACCTCTGTCTCCTAACTCTGCTCTCTGTAATACCATTCTGAATCCCAGTCTGAAAATTCTGCTCTCTGTAACAGTCCTTCTGCACCCCAGTATTCAACCTCTGCTCTCTGAAACAGGCCTTCTGCATCCCAGTCTCCAACCTCTGCTCTCTGTAAGAGGCCTTCTGCACCCCAGTCTCGAAGCTCTACTCTCTGCAACGATCCTTCCTCACCCCAGTCTCCTACCTCTTCTCTCTTAAACAGTTCTTCTGCACCCCAGTCTCCTACCTCTGCTCTCTGTAAGATCCTTCTGCACACCCGTCTCCAACCCCTGCTCGCTGTAACAGTCCTTCTGGAACCTATCTCTAAACACTGCTCTCTGCAACGGTCATTCTGCACCCCACTCTCCAACCTCTGTTTTCTGCAACAGTCTTTCTACAACCCAGTATCCAAACTCTGCTCTCTGTAACAGTCCTTCTGTACAAGAGTCTCCATCCTCTTCTCTTTATAACGGTCCTTTTGCCCCCCAGTCTCCAACATCTGCTTTTTTTGTCAGTCTTTCTGCACCCCAGAATCCAACCTTTGCTCTCTGTAACAGTCCTTCTGCACCCCAGTCTCCAAACTCTGGTCTCTGAAACTGTTCTTCTGTACCACAGTCTTCAACCTTTGTTCTCTGTAAGGGAACTTCTGCACCCAAGTATCCAACTTCTGCTTTCTGTATCAGTCATTTTGAAGCAAAGTCACCAAACTCTGCCCTATGTAACCATCCTTCTGCAACTCAGTCTGCATCCTCTGCTCTCTGCAACAGTCCTTCTGCACCCCAGTCTCCATCCTCTGCTCTCTGCAACAGTCGTTTTGCACCCCAGTCTCCAACATCTGCTCTCTTCAACAGTCATTCTCCACCCCAGTCTCCAAACTTTTCTCTCTGTAACAGTCCTTCTGTACTGCATTCTACAACCTCTGCTCTCTGTAATGGTACTTCTGCACCTGAGTCTCCAACTTCTGCTTTCTGTGTCAGTCCATCTGCACTCCAGTCTCAAAACTCTGCTCTGTATAACTGTCCTTCTCCACTTTAGTCTCCAACCTCTGCTCTCTGCTACAGTCTTTATGGACCCCAATCTCCAACCTCTACTCTCTGCAACAGTCCTTCTACATCCCAGTCTAAAACCTCTGCTCTCTGCATCAGTCCTGCTGCACCCCTCTTTCCAACCTCTGCTCTCTGTAACAATCCTTCTGCACCTCAGTCTCCAACCTCTGCTCTCTGCAACGGTCCTTCTGCACCTCAGTCTCCAAATTCTACTCTCTGCAAAGATCCTTCTGTACCTCAGTCTCCAACCTCTGCTCTCTGTGAAAGTCCTTCTGCTCCTCAGTTTTCATCCTTTGCTCTCTGTAATGGTCCTTCTGCACCGCAGTCTCCAATTTCTGCTCTCTGTAACAATCCTTCTGCACCTCAGTCTCCAACGTCTGCTCCCTGTAACAGTTCTTCTATACCACAGTCTCCAAACTCTTCTCTCTATAATGGTACTTCTGCACCCCAATTGCCAACCTCTGCTTTCTGAAACAGTTCTTCTGCCCCTGAGACTCCAAAGTCTGCTCTCTGAAACAGTCCTTCTAAGCCTCAGGCTGAAACCTCTGCTCTCTGCAACAAACCTTCTAAACCCCAGTCTCCAAACTGTGCTATCTGTAACAATCCTTTTGCACCCCAGTCTCAAGTATCTGCTCTCTGTAACAGGTCTTCTGTCCCAGTCTCCAACCTCTTCTCTCTGCAATGATTCTTCTGCACCTCAGTCTCCAACATCTGCTCTCTGCAACAGTCCTTCTGCCCCCCAGTCTCAAATAACTGCTTTCTGTAAGATTCTTCTGCACCCCGTTCTTTAAACTTTGCTCTCTGTAACACTCATTCTGCAAATCAGTCTTCAACCTCATCTCTCTGCAACGGCCCTTCTGCACCCCAGTATCCCAACTCTGTTCTCTTCAGCAGTCCTTCTGCACCCCAGGCTAAAAACTCTGCTATCTGTAATAGTCCTTCTGCACCCCAGTTTCCAAACTCTACTTTCCGTATCAGTTATTCTGCACCACAGTCTAGAGGCTCTGCTCTATGTAACAGTCCTTCTGCACCTCAGTCTCCAAACTGCTCTCCGCAACAGTCCTTCTGCACCCCAGTCTCCAACCTCTGTTCTGTGCAAAAGTCTTTCTACACACCAGTCTCCAACATCTGCTCTCTGCAACGATCCTTCTGTATCCCAGTCTCCAACGTCTGCTCTCTGCAGCAGTCCTTCTACACAACAGTCTCCACCTTCTGCGCTCTGCTACAGTCCTTCTGCACCCCAGTCTCCAACCTTTGCTCTCTTCAACATTTCTTCTGCACCCCAGTCTCCAACCTGTGATCTCTGTTAACTATCCTACTGCACCCCGATCTCCAAACACTGCTCTCTGTAGCGATCCTTCTGCACCTCAGTCTCCATCCTCTGCTCTCTGCAATGATCCTTCTGCACCCCAGTCTCCAATGTCTGTTTTCTACAACAGTCCTTCTGACCCCAGTCTCCAGTCTCTGCTCTCTGTAACATCCTTCTGCACCCCAGGTTCAAAACTCTGCTCTAGGTGACATTTTTTCTGCACCCTATTCTCCACCCTCTGCTCTTTGTAACAATATTTCTGTACCGCGGTCTCCAATCTCTGCTCACTGCAACATTTCTTCTGCACCCCAGTCTACAATCTGTGCTCTCTAACTGTCTTTCTGACCCTAGTCTCCAACCTGTGTTCTCTGTAACGATCCTTTTGCACCTCAGTCTCCAACCTCTGGTCTCTGCAACGATCCTTCTGCACCTCAGTTTCCAAACTCTGCTCTCTGCAATGATCCTTCTGCACCACATTTTCCAAACTCTGCGCTCTGTAACAGTCCTTCTACACCTAGTCTCCAAACTCTTCTCTCTGTACCAATCCTGCTGCACCTCAGTCTCCAACCTCTGCTCTCTGTAACAGTTTTTCTGCACCTCAGTCTCCAACTTCTGCTCTCTGTAACAGGCTTACTGCACCCCAGTCTCCAAACTCTGCTCTCTGTAACAGTTCTGCACCCCAATCTCGAATCTCTGCTCTCTGTAACAGTCTTTCTGCACCCCAGTCTCCAACCTCTTCTCTCTGCAACGATCCTTCTGAACCTCAGTCTCCAACCTCTGCTCTCTGCAACAGTCTTCCTGCACCCCAATCTCCAGACTCTGCTCTCTGTAAGATCCTTTTGCATCCCTTTCTCCAACACTTCCTCTCTGTAACAGTCCGTCTGCATCCAAGTATCCAACCTCTGTTCTCTCTAAAAGTCTTTCTGCACCTCAGTCTCCAAACTTTTCTCTCTGTAATGGTCTTTCTGTACCGCAGTCTCCAATCTCTGCTCTCTGTATCAATCCTTCTGCACCTCAGTCTCCAACGTCTGCTCTATAAAAGTTCTTCTGAACCTAGGTCTCCAACATCTGCCCTCTACAACGGTCCTTCAGCACCTAAGTCTCCAAACTCTGCTCTCTCTAACAGTCGTTCTGTACCGCAGTCTCCAACCTCTTCTCTCTATAACGGTCCTTCTGCACCCCAATTGCCAACCTCTGCTGTCTGCAAAAATCCTTCTGCACCCCAGTTTCTAAACTGTGCTATCTGTAACAATCCTTCTGCACCCCAGTCTCAAACCTCTGCTCTCTGTAAGAGGTCTCCTGCACCCCAGACTAAAACCTCTTCTCTCTAAATGATCCTCCTGCACCTCAGTCTCCAACCTCTGCTCTCTGCAATGATCCTTCTGCACCTCAGTCTCCAACCTCTGCTCTCTGCAATGATCCTTCTGCAATCCAGTCTCCAACAACTGCTCTCTTCAACAGTCCGTCTGCACCCCAGTCTCCAAACTCTGCTCTCTGCTACAGTACTTCTGCACCCAAGTCTCCAACCTCTGCTCTCTCCAACATTTCTTCTGCACCCACGTTTTCAACCTGTGCTCTCTGTAACTGTCCTGCTGCACCCAGGTCTCCAAACTCTGCTCTCTGTAGCGATCCTTCTGCACCTCATTCTTCAACTTCTGCTCTCTGCAACGATTCTTCTGAACACCAGTCTCCATCCTCTCCTCTCTGTAAGAATCCTTTTGCACCCCAGTCTCCGACCTCTCCTCTCTGTAAGAATCCTTTTGCACCCCAGTCTCCGACCTCTCCTCTCTGTAAAAGTCCTTCTGCACTTAGGTCTCCAAATTCTGTAATCTGTAACAGTCCTTCTGCACCCAGTTTCAAACCTCTGCACTCAGAAATGATCTTTCTGCACCTCAGTCTCCAACCTCTGCTCTCTTTAATAGTCCTTCTGCACCTATACTACAACATCTGCTCTCTGAAACGATCTTTCTTCTTTCCAGGCTACAACCTCGGCTCTCTGCAATGGTACTTCTACATCCCAGTTTCCAAAATCTGCCCTATGTAACAGTCTTTCTGCACCTCAGTCTCCAAACTCTGCTCTCTGAAACAGTCCTTCTACACCCCTGTCTCCAAACTCTACTCTCAGTAACAGTTCTTCTGCACCACAATCTCCAAACTCTGCTCTCTGTAACACTCCTTCTGCACCCCAGTCTCCAACCTCTGCTCTCCTCAAAAGTCCTTCTACACCCCAGTCTCCAACCTCTTCTCTCTGCAACAATCCTTCTGCATCCCAGTCTCTAATGTCTGCTCTCTGTAAGATCCTTCTTCACAAAGTTCTTCAACCTCTGTTCTCTGCAGCTGTCCTTCTGCACCCCAGCCTACAAACTCTGCTATCTGTAACAGTCCTTTTGCACCCCAGTCTCCAAAATCTACTTTCCGTATCAGTTATTGTGCACCCCAGTCTAAATCATCTGATCTCTTTAACAGTCCTTCTGCACCTCAGTCTCCAACCTCTGCTTTCTGCAAAAGTCCATCTACACCTCAGTCTTCAACCTCTGCTCTCTGCTACAGTCCTTCTGCACACCAGTCTCAACCTCTGCTCTTTGCAACCTTTCTTCTGCACCCCATTCTCCAACCTGTGCTCTCTGAAATTATCCTACTGCACCCCGGTCTCCAAACTCTGCTCTCTGTAGCGATCCTTCTGCACCTCAGTCCCCAACCTCTGCTCTCTGCAATAATACTTCTGCATCCCAGTCTCCCACATCTGCTCTCTGCAAAGGTCCTTCTGCACCCCAGTCTCCAAACCCTGCTCTCTATAACACTCCTTCTGTGCGGTAGTCTCCAACCTCTTCTCTCTATAACGGTCCTTCTGCACCCCAATTTCCAACGTCTGCTCTCTGTATCAGTCCTTCTAAGCCTCAGTCTGAAACTTCTGCTCTCTGCAACAATCCATCTCAACCCCAGTCTCCGAACTGTGCTATCTGTAACAATCCTTCTGCACCCAGTTATCCAACATCTGTTCTCTGTAACAGGTCTTCTGCAACCCATTCTTTAAACTCTGCTCTCTGTAACAGGCCTTCTGCACCCCAGTCTCCAACCTCTGCTCTCTGCAAAATTGCTTCTACACCCCAGTCTCCAACCTCTGCTCTCTGCAACGATTCTTCTGCATCCCAGTCTCCAACGTCTACTCTCTTTAAGATACTCCTGCACCCTTTTCTCCAAACTTTGCTCTCAGTAACAGTCATTCTGGATCTCAGTCTTCAACCTCATCTCTCTGCAACGGACCTTGTGCACCCCAGTATCCAACCTCTGTTCTCTGCAGCTGTCCTTCTGCACACCAGGCTACAAACTCTGCTCTCTGTCACAGTCCTTCTGCACCCCAGTCTGCAAACTCTACTTTCTGTATCAATTATTCTGCACCACAGTATAAAACCTCTGCTCTCTGTATCAGTCCTACTGCACCTCAGTCTCCAACCTCTGCTCTCTGAAACAGTCCTTTTGCACCTCAGTGTCCCAGCTCTGCTGTCTGTAACAGTCCTTCTGCACATCAGTGTCAAACCTCTGCTCTCTGTATGATCCTTCTGCACCTCATGTCCAAACTCTGCTCTCTGTAACAGGCCTTCTGCTCCACAGTCTCCAACCTCTGCTTTTTGTAACAGTTCTTCTGAACCAGAGTCTCCATCCTCTGTACTCTGTATGAATCCTTTGACACCCCTGTCTCTAACCTCTCCTCTCTGTAAAAGTCTTTTGGCACCTCAGTAACAAAACTCTGCAATCTGTAACGGTCTTTCTGCACCCCAGTCTCCATCCTCTGCTTTCTGTATCAGTCCTTCTGCACTTAAGTCTCCAATCTCTGCTCTCTGTAACAATCCTTCTGAACCTAGGTCTCCAACATCTGCTCTCTGCAACGATTCTTCTGCAACTCAGTCTCCAACCTCTGCTCTCTGCAACAGTCCTTCTGCACCCCAGTCTCCAACATCTGCTCTCTGTAAGATCCTTCTCCCCCTCCTTCTCCAAACTTTGCTCTCTGGAACAGTCATTCTGCATCTCAGTCTCCAACCTCATCTCTCTGCAATGGCCCTTCTTAACCCCAGTATCAAACCTCTGTTCTCTGCAGCATTCCTTCTGCACTGCAGGCTAGAAACTCTGCTCTATGTAACAGTCCTTCTGCACCCCAGTCTCCAAACTCTGCTCTCTGTAAAAGACTTCTACACCTCACTTTGCAACCTCTGCTCTCTGCAACAGTCTTTCTGCACCCCAGACTTCAACCTTGCTCTCTGCAACAGTCCTTCTGCACCCCAGCCTCCAATATCTGCTCTCTCCCACAGTCCTTCTTCACCCCAGTCTCCAACCTCTGCTCTCTGTAACAGTCTTTCTGTACTGCAGTCTCCAAACTCTCTTTGTAATGATCCTTCTGCTCCCCAGTCTACAAACTCTGATTTCTGTATTAGTTTTTCTGAACCCCAGTCTCCACCCTCTGCTCTCTGTAATTTTCCTTCTGCACCTCAGACTCAAACCTCTGCTCTCTGCAACAGTCTTTCTGTGCCCCAATCTCCAATCTCATCTCTGCAACAGTCCTTCTGCACCTCAGTGTCCAAGCTCTGAGCTCTGTAATAACCTTCTGAAACCCAGTCTCCAACTTCTGCTTTCTACAATGGTCCTTCTACACCCGAGTCTCCAACCTCTGTTCTCTACAACACTGACTCTGCACCCAATTCTCCAACCTCTTCTCTCTGTAACAGTACTTCTACACCCCAGTCTCCAAACTCTGCTTTCTGTATCAGGCTTTTTGCACCACAGTCTCCAACCTCTACTCTCTGTTACAGTTCTTCTGCACCCCATTCTCCAACCTCTGCTCTCTTCAACAGTCCTTCTGAACCATAGTCTCCTCACGTACTCTCTGCAACAGTCTTCTGTACCGCAGTCTTCAACCTCTGCTCTGTATAACAGTCCTTCTGTACTGCAGTCTCCAACCTATGTTCTCTGTAACGGTCC
>NW_027522380.1:296035-355363 GCF_052094955.1 Ictidomys tridecemlineatus | reverse complement strand
GGCTGGGTTGAAGAGGGATCTTAAGGAGAGCATTGGTTGGTGACTGTGGTGCAGGACGAATGTTACAGAGAGCAGTGATTAGAGACTGGTGTGTTAAATGATCGTGCAGAGAGCAGAGGATTCAGACTGAGGTGCAGAAGGCCTGTAACAGAGAAAAGAGGTTGGAGACTGAATTGCAGCAGGACTGTTTGAGAGAGCAGAGTTTGGAGACTGAGGTGCAGAAAGACTGTTAGAGAAAGCAGAGGTTGGAAATTGGGGTACCGTGTGATCGTTACAGAGAGCAGAGGTTGGAGACTGCGGTATAGAAAGACTGTAACAGAGAGCAGAGGTTTGAAAGAACGGTGCAGAAGGACTGTTACAGAGAGCAGAGTTTGGAGACTGGGGTGCAGAAGGATTGTTACAGAGAGTAGAGGTTGGAGACTGGGGTGCAGAAGGACTTTAACACAGAGCAGAGGTTGAAGACTGGGGTGTAGAAGGACTGTTGCAGAGAGCAGAGGCTGGATACTTGGGTGAAGAAGGACTGTTGCCAAGAGCAGAATTTGGAGACTGAGGTGCAGAAGGTCTGTTGAGGAGAGTAGACATTGGAGACTGGGTTGCAGAAGGATCCTTTCAGAGAGGAGAGGTTGGAGACTGAGGTGCAAAAAGACTGTTACAGAGAGCAGAGGTTAGAGACTGGGGTGCACAAGGCTTGTTACGGAAAGCAGAGTCTGGAGAAGGGCTCTATAAAGACTGTTACAGATCACAGAGTTTGGAGACTGGGTTGAAGAAGGATCTAACAGAGAGCAGATATTGGTTATCCAGGTGCAGAAGGACTGTTACAGAGAGTAGAGGTTGAAGACTGAGGTGCAAAAGGATCGTAGCAGAGAACAGCGTTTTAAGACTGAAGTGCAGAAGCACTGTTGCAGAGACCACAGGTTGGAGACCGGGGCGCAGAAGGACTGTTGCAGAGAGCAGTGGTTGGGGACTGGGGTGCAGAAATCTTGTTATAGAGAACAGAATTTGGAGACTGTGGTGCAGAAGGCCTGTTACGGAGAGGAGAGTTGGGAGAAGCGGTGCAGAAGGACTGTTAGAGAGAGCAGAGTTGGGAGACTGGGTTGCAGAAGGATCTTACAGAGAGCAGATGTTGGAGACTGAGGTGTAGAATTATTGTTGCAGAGAGAAAAGTTTGGAGACTGGGGTGCAGAAGGCCTGTTACAGAGAGCAGAGTTTGGAGACTGGGGTGCAGAAGGCCTGTTAAATAGAGCAGAGGTTGGAGACTTGGGTGCAGAAGGATTATTCCAGAGAGCAGAGTTTTCAGACTGAGGTACAGTAGAACTGTTGCAGAGAGCAGATGTTGGAGATTGGGGTGCACAAGTACTGTTGCAGCGAGCAGAGGTTGGAGACTGGGGTGCAGATGGTCTTTTACAGAGAGCAGAGTGTAGAGACTGGGTTGCAGAAGAATCTTACATAAAGCAGAGGTTGGAGACTGAGGTGTTAAAGCACTGTATCAGAGATTAGAAGTTGGAGACTCAGGTGCAGAAGGATCATTGCAGAGAGCAGAGGTTGTAGATGGAGTTGCAGAAGGATTGTTAGAGAAAGTAGAGGTTGGAGACTGGGGTCTAGAAAAACTGTAGCAGAGAGCAAAGTTTGGAGACTAAGGTGCAGAGGGACAGTTACACAGAGCACAGGTTGGAGACTTGGGTGCAGAAGGACTGATACCGAAAACAGAGGTTGGATACTCAGGTGTAGAAGTACCCTTACAGAGAGCAGACGTTGGAGAATGCAGTACAGAAGGACTGTTATAGAGAGCAGAGGTTGGAGACTGGGGTGCAAAAGGACTGTTGCAGAGAGTAGAGGATGGAAATTGGGGTGCAGTAGGACTGCTGAGGAGAGCAGAGTTTGCAGACTGACTTGTAGAAGGACTGTTACAGAGGGAAGAGTTTTGAGACTGTGGTGCAAAACCACAGAATACAGAAAGAATAGGTTGGATACGGGGGTGCATAAGGACCCTAACGGTGAACAGTAGTTGGAGACTGTGGTAGAGTAAAACGGTTACAGAGAGCAGAAGTTGGAGACTGGGGTTCAAAAGAACTGATGTAGAGACCAGAGGTTGGAGACTGGGGTGCTTAAGGATCCTTGGAGCGAGCAGAGTGTGGAGACTGGGGTGTAGAAGGACTGTTCCAGAGAGCAGAGTTTGGAGACTGGGGTGTAGAAGGACTGTTACAGAGAGCAGATTTTGGAGATTGCACTACAGGAGGACTGTTACAAAGAGCAGAGTTTGTAGACTGGGTTGGAGATTGACTTTTGCAGAGAGCAGAGGTTGGAGACTGGGGTACAGAAGGATCGTTGTAGAGAGCAGATTATTGAGACTGGGGTGCAAAAGGACTGTTACAGAGAACATATTTGGAGAAGGGGTGAAGAAGGACTGTTACAGAGGGCAGAGTTTGGAGACTGGGTTGCAGAAAAATTATACAAAAAGGAAATGTTGAAGACTGAGGTGCAGAAGGACTGTTACAGAGAGTAGAGGTTAGAGACTGATGTGCAGAAGGAATATTGCAGGGAGTAGATATTTGAGACTTTGGTGCAGGAGGACTGTGGCAGAGAGCAGAGTTTGGAGACTGAGGTTAAAAAAGACTGATACAGAAAGCAGAGGTTGGATACTGGGGTGCAGAAGGACCGTTATAGAGAGCAGATTTTGGAGACTGCACTACACGAGGACTGTTACAGAGAGCAGAGGTTGGAGACAAGGGTAGAGTAGGACTGTTTCAGAGTGCAGAGTTTGGAGACTAGGGTGCACAAGGATCGTTGCAGAGAGCAGAGTTTTCAGACTGAGGTGCAGAAGGACTGTTGCAGAGAGCAGATGTTGGAGACTGGGGTGCAGAAGGACTGTTGTAGAGATCAGAGTTTGGAGACTGGGGTGTAATAGGATTGTTGCAGAGAGCAGAGGTTAGAGACTGGGTGAAGAAGGATTTTTACAGACAACAGAGGTTGGAGACTGGGGTGCAGTTGGACCGTGACAGAAAGCAGAGATTGGTGACTGAGTTGCAGAAGGACTGTTACATAAAGCAGAAATTAGAGACTGGGATGCACAAGGATCGTTGAAGAGATCAGTGTTTTCAGACTAAGGTGCAGAAGCAATGTTGCAGAGAGCAGATTTTGGAGACTGGGGTGCAGATGGATCGTTGCAGAGAGCAAATGTTGGAGACTGTGGTGCAGTAGGATTGTAACAGAGAGCAGAGGCTGGAGACAGGGGTTAAAAAAAACATTGCAGAGATCAGAGTTTGGGAACTGAGGTGAAGAAGGATTTTTGCAGGCACCAGAATTTGAGACAGCAGTGCAGAAGGACTGTTGCAGAGAGCAGAGGTTGGAGACGGAGATGCAGAAGGACTGTAACAGAGAGTAGAGGTTGGAGACTGAGGTACAGAAAGATTGTTATTGAGAGCAGATGTTGGAGACTGTTGTGCAGAAGGACTGTTTCAGAGAGCAGAAGTTGGAGACTGAGGTACAGAAGGACTGTAACAGACAGCAGAGTTTGGAGACTGGGGTGCAGAAGTACTGATACAGAAAGCAGAAGTTAGAGACTAGGGTGCAGAAGAACCATTATAGATAGCAGAGGTTGGAGATTGCAGTACAGAAGGACTGTTACAGAGAGCAGAGTTTGGAGACTGGGGTGGAGAAGGACTGTTTCAGAGAGTAGATTTTGGAGACTGGGGTGCAGAAGAACTGTTGCAGAGAGGAGAAGTTGGAGACTGTGGTACAGAAGGACTGTTACAGAGAGCAGATGTTGGAGAATGGGGTGCAGAAGGACCGTTGCAGAGAGCAGAGTTTGGAGACTGTGATACAGAAGGACTGTTACAGAGAGCAGAGGTTGGAGACTGTGGTACAGAAGAACTGTTAAAGAGAGCAGAGGTTGGAGACATGGAGACGATGGACTGTTACAGAGAGCAGAGTTTGGAGACTGGGGACCAGAAGGAATGTTACAGAGAGCAGAGTTTGGAAACTGTGGTGCAGAAGGATCTTACAGAGAGCAGAGGTTGGATACGGGGGTGTAGTAGGACTGTTACAGAGAGCAGATGTTGGAGACTGAGGTGCAGAATTACTGTTACAGAAAGCAGAGTTTGGATACTGGGGTGCACAAGGATTGTTGCAGAGAGAAGAGTTTTCAGACTGAGGTAAAGAAGGACTGTTGCAGAGAGCAGATGTTGGAGACTAGGTGCAGAAGGATCGTTGCAGAGATCAGAGGTTGGAGACTGGGGTGCAGAAGGATTTTGACAGAGAGCAGAGGTTTGAGACTGGGGTGCAAAAGGACCATTGCAGAGATCAGAGTTTGGGAACTGAGGTTAAGAAAGATTGTTTCAGAGAACAGATGTTGGAGACTGTGATGCAGAAGGACTGCTGCAGAGAGCAGAGGTTGGAGACTGAGGTTTAGAAGGACTGTTGCTTAGAGCAGAGTTTGTAGACTGGGGTTCAGAAGGACTGTTACAAGGAGCATAGTTTGGAGACACGGTTGTAGAAACATCTTACACAAAGAAGAGATTGAAGACGTAGGTGCAACAGGACTGTTACAGAGAGCAGAGTTTGAAAACTGGGGTGCAGAAGGATCTATGCTGAAGGCATAGTTTGGAGACTGGGTTAAAGAAGGATCTTACAGAGATCAGAGGTGGAAGACTGAGGTGCAGAAGGAATGTTACAGAGAGTAGAGTTTGCAGACTGAGGTGTAGAAGAACCATTGCAGAGAGCAGAGGTTGGAGACTGAGGTGCAGAAGGATTTTTACAGATACAAAGGCCGTAGACTGGGGTGCAGAAACACTGTTGCAGATAGCAGAGGTTGGAGACTGGGGTGTAGAAGGACTGTTTCAGGTAGCAGGTGTTGGAGACTTGGGTGCAGAAGGAGTGTTGCAGAGAGATGAGTTTGGAGACTGAGGAGCGGAAGGACTGTAACAGAGAGAAGAGATTAAAGACTGGGGTGCAGAAGGACTGATACAGAATGCAGAGGTTGGAGACGGGGGTGCAAACGGACCGTTACAGAAAGGAATGTTTGGAGACAGTAATACAAGAGGACTGTTACAGAGAGCAAAGGTTGGAGACTGGGGTGAAGAAGAACTGTTTCCGAGTGTAGATTTTGGAGACTGGGGTGGAGAAGACCTGTTTTAGAGAGAAGATGTTGGAGACTGGGGTGGAGAAGAAATTTTGAAGAGAGCATAGGTTGGAGACTCGGGTGCAGAAGCACTGTCACAGAGAGCAGAGGTTGGAGACTGAGGTGCAAAAAGAATGTTACAGAGAGCAAAGGTTGGAGACTGGGGTGCAATTACTGATACAGAAAGCAGAGGTTGGAGACTGGGGTGCAGAAGTACTATTACAGAGAGCAGAGATTTGAGACTAGGGTACAGTAGGACTGTTGCAGAGAGGAGATGTTGGAGACTGTTTTTCAGAAGGACTTTTGCAGAGAGCAGAGGTTAGAGAATAAGGTGCAGAAGTAAGGTTGCAGAAAGCAGAGGTTGGAGACAGATTTGCAGAAGGACTGTTACACAGAGCCAAGGTTGGAAACAGTAGTACAGAAGAACTGATATAGAAAGCAGAGTTTTGAGACTGGAGTGCAGAAGGACCGTTACAGAGAGCAGAGGATGGAGACTGGGGAGCAGATGGACTGCTGCAGAGAACAGAGTTTGGAGACTGGGGTGCAGCAGGACCGGTGCAGAATGCTTAGGTTGGAGCCTGGGGTGTAGTAGGAATGTCACAGAGAGCAGAGTTTTTAAACTGGCATGCAGAAGGTTCTGACGGAAAGCAGAGGTTGGAGACAGGCGTGCATAAGGACTGTTGAGGACTGGAGACGTTGGAGACTGGCATGCAGAGAATCGTTGCAGAGAGCAGAGGTTGGAGACTGGGGTGCAGAAGGAGTTTTTCAGAGAGTAGACGTTGGAGAATGGGGTGCAGAAGGATCCTTGCAGACAGCAGAGGTTTGAGACTGGGGTACAGAAAGACTTTTACAGAGAGTAGAGCTGGAGACTGAGGTGCAGAAGGACCGTTGCAGAGAGCAGAGGTTGGAGACTGAGTTGCAAAAACACTGTTACAGAGAGTAGAGGTTGGAGATTAGGGTGCAAAAGGTCTGTTACAGAGCGCAGAGTTTGGAGACTGGGGTGCAGAAGAACTGTTACAGAGAGCAGAGTTTTTAGACAAGTTTGCAGAAGGATCTTACGAAGAGCAGAGATTGTAGACCGAGGTGTAGCAGGACTGGTACAGAGAGCAGATGTTGGAGACTGAGGTGCAGAAAGACTGTTACAGAGAGTAGAGTTTGGAGACTGAGGTGCAGAAGGATCGTTGCAGAGAACAGAGTTTTAAGACTGAGGTGCAGAAAGACCGTTTCAGAGAGCACATGTTGGAGACTGGGGTGCAAAAAGGACTGTTGCAGAGTGCAGATGGTGGACAATGGGGTGCTGAAGGATCGTTGTAGAGAGCAGAGTTTAGATACTGGGGTGGAGAAGGATTGTTATAGAAAACAGACTTTAGAAACTGGGGTGTAGAAGGCCTGTTATGGAGAGGAGAGTTTGGATAAGGGGTGCAGAAGGAATGTTAAAGGGGGGCAGAGATTGGAGACTGGGTTGCAGAAGGATCTTACAGAGAGCAGACGTTGGAGACTGAGGTGGAGAAGGACTGTTTAAGAGAGTAGAGGTTGAAGACTGAGTTGCAGTAGGATTGTTACAGAGAGCATAGTTTAGAGACTGTGGTGCAGAAGGACTGTTGCAGATAGCAGAGTTTGGAAACTGGGGTGTAGATGGACTGTTGCAGAGACGAGAAGTTGGAGACTGGGGTGCTGAAGGACTTTTGCAGAGAGCATAGGTAGGAGACTGAGATGCAGAAGGACCGTTAGAGAGAGCAGAGGTTGGAGACTGGGTGCAGAAGGACTGATAAAGAAAGCAGAGGTTGGAGACTAGGTTGCAGAAGGACCGTTACAGAGCAGTGTTTGGAGTCTGCAGGACTGTTACAGATTGCAGAGTTTGGAGACTGGGGTGGAGAAGGACTTTTTCAGAGAGTAGATTTTGGAGAATGGGGTGCAGAAGAACTGTTGCATTGAAAAGATGTTAAAGACTGGGGTGCAGAAGGAATGTTGCAGTAAGCAGAGTTTGGAGAATGAGTTGCAGAAGGACAGTTGCAGACAACAGAGGTTGGAGACTGCGGTGCAGAAGGACCGTTGAAGAGAGCAGATCATGGAGACTAAGGTGCAGAAGGATTCTTACAGAGAGCAGAGGTTGGAGACTCGAATGCAGAAGGTCTGTTACAGAGATCAGAGTTTGGAGATTGGGGTGCAGAAAGATCTTACACAGAGCAGAGTTTGGAGACTGGGGTGCACACGAACTGTTGCACAGAGCAGAGGTTGGATACTGTGTTGGAGGAGGATCATTGCAGAGAGAAGATTTTGGAGACTGGGGTGCAGAAGGCCTTTAACAGCGAGCAGAGGTTGGAGACTGGGGTGCAGAAGGATCTTACAGAGAGCAGAGATTGAAGACTGGGGTGCACAAGGACTGTTAAAGAGAGCAGAGGTCGAAGACTGAGATGCAGAAGGACTGTTACAGAAAGCAGAGTTTGGAGACTGGGGTGTAGAAGAATAGTTGCAGAGAGCAGAGTTTTCAGACTGAGGTGAAGAAGGAGTGTTTCAGAGAGCCGATGTTGGAGACTGGGGTGTAGAAAGACTTTTGCAGAGAGCAGAGGTTGGAGACTGGGTTGCAAAAGAATCGTTGGAGAGAGCATTGGTTGGATACTGGTGTGCTAAATGATTGTTACAGAGTTGGAAAATGGGGTGCAGAAGGACGATTGCAGAAAGCAGAATTTTGGGACTGAGTTGCAAAAGGATTGTTACAGAGAACAGAAGTTGGAGGACTTTTGCAGTGAGCAGAGGTTGGACACTGTGGTGCAGAAATATAATTGCAGAGAGGAGAGGATGGAGACCTTGGTGCAGAAGGACTGTTACAAATAGCAGAGTTTGAAGACTGGGTAGCAGAAGGATCTTACAGAGAGCTAGGTTAGAGACTGAGGTGCAGAAGCACTGTTACAGAGAGTAGAGGTTGTATTTTGAGGTGCAGAAGGACCGTTGCAGAGAGCACAGGTTGGAGAATAAGGTGCAGAAGGATTGATACGGAGAGCAGAGTTTGTAGACTGGGGTGCAGAAAGACTGTTGAAGAGAGTAGAGGTTTTAGACTGGAATGTAGAAGAACTGTTGAAGAGAGTAGAGGTGGGAGATTGGGGTGCAGAAGGATTGAAGCAGAGAGCAGAGGTTGTAGACTAATGTGCAGAAGGACAGTTACACAGAGCAAAGATTGGAGACTGGGGTTCAGAAAAACTGATACAGAAAGCAGAGTTTGGAGACTCGGGTGCAGAAGGACCCTTACAGAGAGCAGAGGTTGGAGACTGTAGTACCGAAGGACTTTTACAGAGAGTAGAGGTTGGAGACTGGGGTGCAGAAAGATCATTGCAGAGAGCAGAGGTTTGAGACTGAGAAGCAGAAGGATCCATGCAGAGAGCAGAGGAGGAGACTGGGGTTCAGAAGGACTGTTACAGAGATGAGAGGTTGGAGAATGTGGTGCAGGAGGATCTTTCAGAGAACTGAGGTTGGGGACTGGGGTGTAAAAGGACTGTTGATAACAGCAGACTTTGGAGACAGGGGTGCAGAAGGATCGTTGCAGAGAGCAGAGGTTTCAGATTGAGGTTCAGAGGGACTGTAGCAGAGAGCAGATGTTGGAGACTGGGGTGCAAAAGGACTGTTGCAGAGAGCGGACGTTGGAGACTGGGTTTAAGAAGGATTGTTGCACAGAGCAGAGGTTGGAGACTGCGGAGCAGAAGGACTCTTACAGAGAGCAGAGGTTGGAGACTGGGGGGAAGAATGCCTGTTACAGAGAGCAGAGTTTGTCGACTGGGTTGCAGAAGGAACTTACAGAGAGCAGAGCTTGGAGACTGAGGTGAAGAAAGACTGTTACAGAGAGCAGAGGTTGGAGACTAGGGTGCATAATAACTATTGCAGAGAGCAGATGTTGCAGACTGAGGTGCAGAAGGACTGATAAAGAGATCAGAGTTTGGAGAATGTGGTTCAGAAAAATTGATACAGAGAGCAGAGTTTAGAGAATGTGGTGCAGAAGGACCCTTACAGAGAACAGAGTTTGGACACTGAGGTGCAAAAAGACTGTTGCAGAGAGCAGAGGTTGGAGATTGGGGCACTGAAGGACTGTTGCAGAGAACAGAGGTTGGATTCTGAGGTGAAGAAGAACTGTTACAGAGAGCAACTTTGGTGACTGGGGTGAAGAATGACTGATACATAACGCAGATTTTGGAGACTGGGGTGTAGAAGGACTGTTACAGAGAGCAGAGGTAGAAGACTGGGGTGCAGTAGGATAGTTGCAGAGAGCAGAGGTTGCAGACTGACTTGCAGAAGCACTGTTACAGAGAGCAGAGTTTGAAGACTGTGGTGCAGAAGGACTTATACAAAAAGCAGAGGTTGGAGACTGGGGTGCAGAAGGACCCTTACAGAGAACAGAGGTTGAAGACTGCGGTATAGAAGAACTGTTGTGTAGAACAAGGTTGAAGACTGGCCAGCAGAGGGACCATTGTAGAGAGCAGAGCATGGAGACTGGGGTGCAAAAGGAATGTTAAAGAGCACAGAGCTTGGAAACTGGTGTACAAAAGTATCTTCCAAAGAGCAGAGTTTGGAGACTGGGGTGCAGAAAGACTGTGGCAGAGAGCAGACGTTGAAGACTTGGTTGCAGAAGGATTGTTGCAGAGAGCAGATAATGGAAACTGGGGTATAGAAGGACTGTTTCAGAGAGCAGAGGTTGGAGACTGGGGTGAAGAAGGACTGTTGCAGAAAGCAGTTTTTGAAGACTGAGGTGCAAAATTAAAGTTACAGAGAGCAGAGTTTGAAAATTGGGGTGCAGAAGGACTGAAACAGAGATCAGAGGTTGGAGACTGAGGTGCCGAAGTAAAGTTACAAAGAGCAAAAGTTGGATACTAGGGTGCAGAAAGAATGATACAGAAAGCAGAGGAGGGAGACTGAGGTGCAGAAGGACCGTTAGAGAGAGCAGAGGTTGGAGACTGCAGTACAGAAGAACTGTTACAGAGAGCAGATGTTTCAGACTGTGGTGCAGAAAACTGTTGCAGAGAACAGAAATTTGAGACTGGGGTGCATAAGGACCGTTTCTGATAGCAGAGGTTGGAGTCTGTGGTGCAGAAAAATTGTTAGAGAGATTAGAGTTTGGAGACTGGGGTGCAGAAGGATCTTTCAGAGATCTGAAGTTGGGACTGGGGTGAAGAAGGACTGTTGCAGAGAGCAGAGTTTGGAGACTGGGATGCAGAAGGATCATTGCAAAGAGTAGAGGTTGGAGCCTGGGGAACAGCAGGCCTGTTACCGAGAGCAGAGGTTGGAGACTGGGGTGCAGAAGGCCTGTTACAGAGAGCAGAGATTGGAGACCAGGGTTCAGAAGGACAGTTGCAGAGAGTAGACCTTGGAGACTGTGGTTTAGAAGGATCGTGTCAGAGAGCAGAGTTTGGAGAATGAGGTGCAAAATGACTGTTACAGAAAGCAAAGGTTGGAGACTGGGGTGAAGAAGGCCTGTTACAGAGAACAGAGTTTGGACACTGGGGTGCAGAAGTACTGTTACAGAGAGCAGAGTTTGGCGAGTGGAATGAAGAAGGACTGCTGTAGAGAGCAGAGTTTTGAGACTTGGGTATATACGGACTGTTGCAGAGAGCAGTTTGGAAATTGGGGTGCAAAATGAATGGTCAGAGATCGAAGGTTGGAGACTGTGGTGCAGAAGGACTGTTACAGAGTGGAGAGGTTTGAGACTGGGGTGCAGAAGGATCATTGCAGATAGCAGAGTTTGGAGACTGAGGTGGAGAAAGATCGTTGCAGAGAGCAGAGGTTCGAGACTGGGGTGCAGGAGCTTCGTGAAAAAGAGCAGAAGTGTGAGAAGTGTGGGGTGCAAAAGCAGTGTTGCTGAGAACAGATGTTGGAGACTCCGGAACAGAAGTAGTGTTACAGAGCAGAGGTTGGAGACTGGGGTGCAGAAGGAATTTTACAGAGAGCACAGGTTGGAGACTGGGTTCAATAAAAATTGGGCAAAGAGCAGAGGTTGGAGACTGAGGTGCAGACGAACTGTGAAAGAGAGCAGAGGTTAAATACTGGTGTGCAGAAGGACTTATAGAGAAAGAAGATGTTGGAGCCTGGGGTGCATAAGAACCGCTAGAGAGAACAGAGGTTTGAGACTCCGGTACAGAAGGAGTGTTACCTAGAGCAGAGTTTGGAGACTAGGCTGCAAAAGCACTGTTGCTGAGAAAAGATGTTGGAGACGCCGGTACAGAAGGAGTGTTACAGAGAGCAGAGGTTGAAGATTGTGGAGCAGAAGTACTGTTACAGAGAGCACAGGTTGGAGACTGGGTGCGATAGGAATTGGGAAGAGAGCAGAGGTTGGAGACTGGGTTGCAGAAGGACTGTTAAAGAGAGCAGAGGTTAAAGACTGGGGTGCAGAAGGAATTATAGAGAAAGCAGATGTTGGAGACTGGGGTGCATAAGAACAATTACAGAGAGCAGAGTTTTGGAGACTCTGGTACAGAAGGAGTGTTACAGAGAGCAGAGTTTGGAGACTGGGGTGCAAAAGCAGTGTTGCTGGGAACAGATGTTGGAGACTCCGGAACAGAAGTAGTGTTACAGAGCAGAGGTTGGAGACTGGGGAGCAGAAGTACTGTTACTTAGAGCACAGGTTGGAGACTGGGGTTCAGAAGGACTTTTGAAGACAGCAGACGTTTGAGACTGTGGTGCAAAAGGCCTCTAAAGAGAGCAGAGGTTGGAGACTGGGGTGAAGAAGGCCTATTACAGAGAGCAGATGTAGGAGACTGGGGTGCAGAAGCACTGTTACAATAAGCAGAGTTTACAGACTGCGTTTCAGAAGGGTCTTACAGAAAGCAGAGGTTCAAGACTGAAGTACAGAAGGACTATTACAGAAAGCAGAGGTTGGAGACTGGGGTGCAGAAGAATTTTGCAGAGCAGAGTTTTTAGACTGAGGTACAGAAAACCTGTTGCAGAGAGCAGATGTTGGAGACTGGGTGCATGAAAACTGATGCAGCGAGCAGAGGTTGGACACAGGGTGCAGAATGATCCTTGCAGAGAGCAGAGGTTGGAGACTGGGTTGCAGAAAGACTGTTACAGCGAGAAGGGGTTGGAGAGTGGTGTTCAGAAGGATCTTACAGAGAGCACAGTTTGGAGACTGGGTGCAGAAGGACTGTTGCTGAGAGCAGAGGTTGGAGAGTTGGGTGCAGAAGGACTGTTGGAGAGCAGTGGTTGGAGACTGGGGTATTGAAGGACTGTTGCAGAGAGCAGATGTTGAAGACTGGGGTGCAGAACGACTGTGGCAGACAGCAGGGTTTGCAGAGTGAGGTGCAGAAGGACTGTTACAGAGTGCAGAGTTTGGAGACTGGGGTGCAGAAGGCTTGTTACACGGAGCAGAGGTTTGAGACTGGGTTGCAGAAAGATCGTTGCAGAGAGAAGAGTTTTCAGACTGAGGTTCAGAGGGACTGTTGCAGATACCAGAATTTGGAGACTTGGTTGCAGAAGCACTGTTGCAGAGAGTAGACGTTGGAGACTGCAGTTCAGAAGGATCCTTGCAGAGAGCAGAGTTTTAAGACTGCGGTGCAGAAGGAGTCTTACAGAGAACAGAGTTTGGAGAATGGAGTGAAGAATGTCTGTTACAAAGAGCAGATGTTGGAGACTGAGGTGCAGAAGGATCGTTGCAGAGAGCAGAGGATAGAGACTGGGGTGCAGAAGGACTGTTGCAGAGAGCAGTTGTTGGAGACTGAGGTGCAGAATTATGGTTACAGAGAGCAGAGTTTGGAGACTGGGTTGAAGAAGGAAAGTTACAGCCACAAGAGGTTGAATACTGGTGTGCAAAAGGATGTTACAGAGAGAGAAGATTTGAGACTGGGGTGCAGAAGGAATGTTGCAGAGAGCAGAGCTTGGAGACTGGGGATCAGAAGAACTGTTGCAGAAAGCAGAGGTTGGAGACTGAGGTGCAGGAGGACTGTTACAGAGAGCAGAGGTTTGAGACTGGGGTGCAGAAGAACTGATAGAGAAAACAGATGTTGGAGACTGGGGTGCAGAAGGACCTTTATAGATAGCAGAGATAGGAGACTCTGGTACAAAAGGACCGTTATAGAGAGCAGAGGTAGGAGACTCCAGTACAAAAGGACTGTTACAGAGAGTGAGGTTGGAGACTGACGTGCATAAGGAATGTTGCAGAGAGAAGAGTTTAGAGACTGAAGTGCAGAAGTCTCGTCGCAGAGAGTAGAGGTTGGAGACTGGGGTGCAGAAGGCATCTTACTGAGAGCAGAGGTTGGAGACTGGAGTGCAGAAGGCCTGTTACAGAGAGCAGAGTTTGCAGACTGGGTTTCAGAAGGGTTTTATTGAAAGCAGAGGTTCGAGACTGAGGTACAGAAAGACTTTTACGGAGAGCAGAGGTTGGAGACTGGGGTGCAGAAGGATTGTTGTAGAAAGCCGAGTTTTCAGACTGAGGTACAGAAGAACTCTTGCAGAGAGCAGATGTTGGTGATTGGGGTGCACAAAAACTGTTGCAGCGAGAATAGGTTGAAGACTGTGGTGCAGAAGGATCATTGCAGAGACCACAGGTTGGAGACTGGGGTGCAGAAGGACTGATACAGAAAGCAGAGGTTGGAGACTGTTGTCCAGAAGGCCTGTTACAGAGAGCAGTGTTTGGAGATTGGAGTGCAGAAGGACTGTTACAGAGAGCAGAGTTTGGAGACTAGGTTGCAGAAGGATGTTAAAGAGAGCAGAATTTGGAGACTGAGGTGCAGAAGCACTGTTACAGAGAGAAGAGGTTGGAGACTGAGGTGCAGAAGGACCGTTGCGGAGAGCAGACTTGGAGACTGAGGTGCAGAAGGATTTATACAGAGAGCAGAGGTTGGATACCTAGGTGCAGAAGAAGTGATACAGAAAGCAGAGGTTGGAGACCTGGGTGCAGAAGAACTGATACAGAAAGCAAAGGTTGGAAACTCGGGTGCAGAAGGACCCTTACAGAGAGAAGAGGTTGAAGACTGCAGTACAGAAAGACTTTTACAGAGAGCAGAGGTTGGAGATTGGGGTGGAGAAAAACTGTTTTAGAGAACAGATGTTGGAGTCTGTGGTGCAAAGGGACTGTTGGAGAGAGCAGAGGATAAAGACTGGAGTGTAGCAGTACTTTTGCAGAGAGGAGAGTTTGCAGACTGAGTTGCAGGACTGTTAAGGCGGGCAGAGTTTCGAGACTGTGGTGGAAAACGAAGGATACAGAAAGCAGATTTTGAATAGTGGGGTCCATAAGATTTTGGATAGTGGGGTCCATAAGGATAGTGGGGTGCAGAAGGACTTTTGCAGAGGCAAGGTTGAAGACTGGGGTGCAGAAGGACTGTTGCAGAGAGCAGAGGTTTCAGAGTGAGATGCAGAAAGACTTTCACAGAGAGCAGAGTTTGGAGACTATGTTGCAGAAGGACTGATACAGAAAGCAGAGGTTGAGGACTGGAGTGAAGTAGGACCCTTAAAGAGAATAGAGGTTGAAGACTGTGGTACAGAAGAACTTAGATTGGAGAATTCTGTGCAGAGGGACTATTGCAGAGAGAAGAGTTTGGAGACTGGGGTTCAGAAGAAATGTTACAGAGAGAAGAGTTTTGAACCTGGGGTGCAGAAGGATCTTACAGAGAGACGACTTTGGAAACGTGGGTGCAGAAGGACTGTAGTGGAGAGCAGATTTTGGAGACTTGGGTGCAGAAGGATCGTTGCAGAGAGTTGGGAGATTAATCTGCAGAAGGACTGTTGCATTGAGCAAAATTTCGAGAATGAAGTGCAGAAAAACTGTTACAGAGATCAGAGTTTGGAGACTGGGGTGGAGAAGAACTGTTGCAGAGATCTTATGTTGGAGACTGGGGTGCAGAAGGACTGTTGCAGAGAGTAGAGTTTGGAGATTGGAGTGTACAAGAACTGTTGCAGAGAGCAGAGTTTGGAGACTGGGGTGCAGAAGGACCATTGCATAGAGGAGAGGTTGGAGACTGAGGTGCAGAAGGATTGTTACAGAGTGCAGAGGTAGGATACTGGGGTGCAGAAGGACTGACCCAGAGAGCAGAGGTTGAAGACTGGGGTGCAGAAGGGCTGTTACAGAGAGCTGAGTTTGGAGACTGAGGTGCTGAAGGATCGTTACAGAGAGCAGAGTTTGGAGACTGAGTTGCAGAAGGACTTGTACAGAGAGGAGAGGTTGGAGACTGGGGTGCAGAAGGATTCTTACAGAGAACAGATGATGGAGACTGGAGAGCAGAAGGAGTGTTACAGAGAGCCGACTTTGGAGATTGAGGTTCCGAATGACTGTTGCAGAGAGCAGAGGTTGGAGACTGGGGTGTAGAAGGCCTGTTAAAGAGAGCAGAGGTTGGAGACTGAGGTGCAGAAGGATCATTACAGAGAGCAGAGTTTGGAGACTGTGGTTCAGAAGGACTGTTACAGAGAGTAGAGCTTGGAGACTGTGGTGCAGAAGGAATGACACAAAGAGCAGAGTTAAAAAACTGGGGTGCAGAAGGATCTTACAGAGACCAGATGTTGGAGACTGGAGTGCAGAAGGACTGTTACAGAGAGCAGACGTTGGAGACTGGGGTGCAGAAGGATCTTTGCAGAGAGTAGAGGTTGGAGACTTGGGTGTAGAAAGACTGTTGCAGAGAGCAGATTTTTGAGACTGGGGTGTAGAAGTACTTTTGCAGAGAGCAGAGGTTGTAGACTGGGGTGCAGATGGTCTATTACAGAGAGCAGAGTTTGGAGACTGCGGTACAGAAGGACTGTTTCGGAGAGCAGAGTTTGGAGACTAGGGTAAAGAAGGACTATTGCAGAGAAAAAGTTTTCGAGTCTTGGGTGTAGAAGAAATTCTGCAGAGAGGAGAGGTTGGAGACTGAGGTGTAGAATGACTTTTAAAGACAGCAGAGGTTGGAGACTGGGGTGCAGAAGGATATTACAGAGAGCAGAGGTTGGAAACTGGGGTGCAAAGGACTGTTGACATATCATACGTCGAACAATAGTTTCAAGTGAGTTATGAACTCCCATTCACCACCCCCCATCTCCTTCCGCTTTCTGCCCCCATTCTCCTTTCTCTACTGATCTTTCATTGGGTCATTTATCTGTTAATTTCTGACTGGTGCTTTCTACATATACATACAGGTGCAGTCCCCTGCGGTAGACTTCAAAGTGCACAAAACATGATCTGCATAAAGACCTTTCACATTTCCTCCCTTCCCAAACCTCTCTGCCCTCTCATTCTCCTTCTACTCCACTGATTTTCCCTGTATACTTAAGATAGTCAGTCCAACCCCACTTCATCAACTTCTTTCCTCTATTTTGCTCTGGCCCTGATAATTTCAGCATTGTACAGGAATAGTTAACTTCTGCCTTTCCGAACACAGAAATCAAGATTGATGTATAATGAGAAAAACTCTACATTGGAAAACACTGAAGGCAACACCGACTGCTTCTGCAGATGATGACTCTGCTTTGTAAATTTATTTTCTTAACATTTGCAATAAAAATGAACTTCTCCAAAAATCCTATCTTTACATTAAAGGATAACAGGAGAAAGAGATTACTGAGACAGTGAGAAATGACTTCACACCATGATGAGGTCGAATGGCTTTCTGTTGGGTTCTAGCAATTCTCTGGTTACTCCCACCCACCATCACCCCTGCAAATGTGTGAGGCTCTCTGGGTCTGACTCCCTGAGACCAGTCCCACAGGTTATCAGTCCTTAGGCTGCTTTTCATTTGATATTATTTGCCATGTTGCTGCAGATTAACAAGCCTGTTTGGGGTGCTCTCAGTCCATTCTCATCACGGTCTCTTTTTTCTCTGTTTTGTAGCTATGACAACATTGGAAATGAGCAATCAATCATTTGTCACTGAATTCATCTTCTTGAGATTTTCCAACCACTCCAACCTACAGGGCTGGTTCTTCCTGCTCTTTCTGGTCATTTACCTGACCACTCTCCTGGGGAAAATGCTCATAATAGTGGCCACCAGGGTAAATCCTGCTCTTCACACTCCAAAGTACTTTTTCCTCAGCAATTTGAGCTTCGTGGACGTCTGCTACACATCCACCACACTCCCAGTACTGCTGGTGAACTTCTCCTGGAAGAAGAAGGCAATTTTTTTTATGAGGGCTGCCTTTCCCAGATCTTCTTATTGGTGACAAGTGCTGGCACAGAAGGCGTCTTACTGGCTGTGTGGCCAGTATGACTGCTGTGTGGCCATCTGCCGTCCTCCTCAGTTCCCAGTAATCATGACTGTGAAGGTCTGTGTTGGCCTGGTGACTAGGTCATGCCTGTGTGGGCTGGTGAATTTGGTCACACACACGGTGCTGGCCATCACACTCACTCTGTGTGGGCACCACCAGATCAGCCACTTTCTCTGTGACACCCCATTGCTTTTGAAGCTCTCCTGCTCAGACACCTCTGTCAATGAGTCTGCGCTCCACGTTGTCAGTGCCACCATGGGACTGAACCCCTGCCTCTTCAATGCAGGCTCTTACGCACTCATCATGGCAGCCATCCTGGGGATTCCCTCTGCCCAGTGCAGGAGGAAAGCCTTCTCCACCTGTGAGTCCCCCCTCACTGTCGTGGTGGTCTTTTATGGAACAGCCAACTTCCACTATGACAGGCCCAGAGAAGGCTGGACACGGACACTCTGGTCTCTGTGCTCTTCTGTGTGGTGACCCCCATGGTGAAGCCTATCATTCACAGCCTGAAAAGCAACGAGGTCCAGAGTGCCCTGAGGAAGCTTGCTGGGAGACAGACTGTATAGTGAGATTAGAACTAGATGATGGTTTCATTCTAGGAAATGTCTTAGTTGTAGAAATATGTGAACTCTTCAGCCACAATTACAAGAGCGCTCTCTCCATACACAGTGTCTCATGACCACTGTGGTGCCCCTCCAACCAGGGGAAGCACACTGTGCTAAGTATGTGACACATTGTGACCTTACCTGGTTTCTCTAATCCACAGGTATTTCAGAATATTTTTATTACTTTTCTCTCCAAAAAAAGCCTATACCCAAAGCAGTCAATCTCCTTTCCCCCAATATTGCAGCTCTAGCCAACACTAGTGAATGTGAAGTGCTATGTGCAATGTGACTTTGACTTTCATTTTTCTAATGAATCTTGATTCTAAGTTTTAAATAAACACAATTTCTGTGTTTCTCTTTCACATGTATACACTCGAGTTTCTGTGGATATTTTTAATGAAGTAATACCATATACGCCTTTTGGATCTGACTCTTTTCACTTAGGATATTTGCAATTTTCAGTTATATTGTAGTTTGTATTAGTATTTTAGTTTATTCCTCCTTATTGTGACTGATTTTTTATCTTATGAAATTGCCACATTTCTTTGTTCATTTCCCACTGGATAGTAATTTTTACTTTGTGTCTGTGTGGGTGTCGTACTGCAAATTGAACCCAGAGCCTCCTGCACACTAAACAATGTTCTACCACTAATCCAAAGCCCAACCCTTTTAAAAATTATGTTTTGAGCCAGGGTCTTGCAAATTTGCCAGGTTGTCCCTGAATTTGTGGTCCTCCTGCCTCAGCATCATGAGTAGCTAGATTACAGACCTGCCTGGTCATTTTCACTTTTTGACTAATATGAATAAGATTCGTATATATAATATGAACATTATATATAATATGAACATTATATGAACATTCATGTACAAGTCATTGGTGGACAACTTTTTTATTTATCATGAGTTTGTAAGTAGGAGTGGAAGTGGTGGATCATTAACTCCATATTTAACTTTCTGAAGAAGTTCCAGATCATTTTCAGACCAGTGAAAATAGATTACCTTATTATTAAGAGTGGTTAATAAAGCTTCGGATTTCCTCACTCCCTTAACAACACATCATTATTATTCCTTTTATTGTGACGACCCTGGAATGTGTGAAGTGCTTCATAAAATGTGCTTTAGCTTTGCCTTTCCCTGATGCCTTATCATTCTAAATCTTTTAGGAGTACTGTTAATGTGTCTCCCCTAAGCATGAGGAAAACCCCATTGTATTATGGGAAATTTTAAGTATTAGAGACATACCTCTTTATCTAATACTTTTATTTTTTATTTGTGCAGTAAAATACTACAAGACTTTCAAGCTTGTTGTCTTTTCTCCATCTGTGCCCAAAAGAGCTATTTGATGACTCTTTTTTTTCCCTACTTTTAAACTGCATAGCAAACAATTTCTTCACCAGGTCATGAGCATCAGCAGGATCATAAAATTAAGGGGAACGAAGTAATACAGGGTTTGGTAAGGGATCAGCCCTTAGCAGGAGTGGATCAGCTGAAGGTAGTTGGGATGCTTTTAATATTGTGGCTTCTGATATCTATCCATCTGGCAAAGTATGTAACATGAAAGAAAAACTTCATATGCCGTGCGAAATCCATCTCAATAAGTGTACACCCACCCTGACCCCTTCTCTCCCAAGCAGTAAGGGAAGGCAGTCTTGAGGTTTCAGCCACCCACAACTTCTTAGCAGAAATCTCACTCTGAAAGTCGCTCACCCAATCTCAGAAGAGAGAGGACGCTGATCTTCTCGCTGCATGCTGGGAACAGGTGATTGCCAAGACATTAATGAATCCAACAGCGAATTAACTGCTCTCCATTGTTGCAGTTGAACTCAAGCTGTTGCCCTTGAGTTGTGTTTGTACACTGAGGAGTCCCAGAGCAGGTGCAGAGGAAAGGCTCGATGCATATCCCCAACAGGTCAGCCCCAGACCTCTATAAATGTCCAGCACAGGAAAATGAATTGTGAGAGATCAGAGGATTTTGACTCCTTCATGAGGCCACAGATATGCGACAGGCAACTCTAAGAATTACAGGTCCGTTTTAAGGTGAATGGAGACCAACAGCCAGTTTTACCAAGAGCTTTCTTTGCAGCCCAGGTGCTAGTATGCAGAGCAGCAAGGGCCACACCAAAATCAGAAATCCATGCCTCTCTGTGAGAGTTGCTGGTAAGTAATTTATTTACCATCACAATTTTCAAAAACACTATCCCAGAATCAGGATATACCTACACCTTAAAAAATATTACAGAATATTGTACATATTTTCATTACCATTTTGATGGCATTTATGTAATGACCTATCATAGCACCTTTTCTATGTTTCTCTAAGTTTCCACAATACTACTTGTATTGCCAGAGTAGAAATAACTTCATAGGTTATCACAAAACCTGAGGGATTTAGCATGATGCCTCCAGTACTGGAAGAAAACCCAAAACATAACCAAAAACCCTGGGATGCCTAAATTCATAAGTGAGATGATGTGTGTGGAAAATTACTTATAATAAACAATAGATAATGCTAAGTGTTAATCCTCTGCTTTTGATGAGCATAACCGAAAGGAATAATTTTTAGGGAGAAAGTATAGGGAAACATTCCCATTATGATAGAATATAGCATAACAATAGACCTACCAAAATATCTGTTTAAATAAAAATCATTATTGAAGAATGAGTTATGTTTAGAAACGTATTCATTCACTAACTAGGGGTTTTCATCTTTATCTTGCAACACATGGATGCTTGGGGAGGGGAGTTGCAAGCAATTTATTAACTGTAATAAATCCCTGAAGCTTGTGAGTAATCTACTTCATACACAACCCCCCTCCTTTAGAAATATTATATTTTGGGGTCACTCATAAGTGACTTCATTCTCGGTCACCTGACTTTGAGATGACTGATTGGGAAAGAAAGATGCACAGCTGCTTGTTCTGTGGGAACTAAGCCGATGGTCTCCATAAGGGATATGTTTAGGAGACAGGAGACACTGAGTTCCTCAGAAGCCGCTGGGCTATGCTGCCTCACTTATGCCCACAGAGGCTTTATTTTTCTCAGCAAAATATCTGCACCAGAACCATTGAACAGAAATGTTCTCTCGCCTCTGTCAAGTCTCTGTGAGATCCTTTAGGTCCCACACAGTACCATCTTTAAAGAATCTTTTAAAAACTCTGCACCATGGATGTCCTTGACAAACCTTCTTCATTCTTCAAACCTTTACTGAGTGCATATTTACACAAGGTGTTGCGGTAGAGTTTAGAACACAATTGAGAGGCCAAACTAGGACCTGGAGGAACGCATATTCAAGATGGAATGAGGGGCTTTGACAAGTATTAAGTGCTCCATTCCCAAAGCTGCCCAAGCAAACACTAAGGGAAATAATGATAATTTGTAGATTACATAGAATTGTTACTAAGTTTCCTGCACATATTGAGTTCATCTTCCCATTAGATTGTAAGTTGGTTGAAGGACAGTTTCGGAGACCAGCTCAAACAGGGGGTCTCAGGAGACGAACGGATGGTGAGGAGTCGGCGAAAGGGGGGTGGAGAAACAACACAGACACCAAAGTGAAAATGTTGATCCCAATCTTTACTTGTGATGCTGATCATATATACTTTTCATTTTGGCAAGCGTACAGTACTTTGTGGTTACAAAACAGGAATAATTATTCAAACAACACAAAATATTACGTAGGTACAATTAGAATAAAAGAATATATCTTGGCTTATGCATAAGCAAGCATTTGTATTTTCAGTTCGAGTTTTGCTTAGAGCTGTTTCTGCTTAGTTAGTTTTAATAATAGTTACAAATGTCCCAAACTATTGGCCTATACCTTGACTATTCTTTTTGACTTACTGACTGGAACCGGTGCCATGGTTACGGCAAGTAGTTGATTTGTTATTACTTGTAATCAAACAAAAGTAAGAGAACAAACCATTGTGAACAGGAACAAGAACAAGTTGCCCAGTACTAAGCACTAATCTATCTTCTTAACATTAATTTTCCTTCTCTAGATTTTAATTTAATTTCTCAAAAACTTCCTTGACAAGAATACAGGGAGTTTTTCTTTAGACATTAACAATTTACACTCCACCGCTAAATCATTGCATTTAGAGCAAACAGATCTACGCTTTAGAAGTAGTTGCATTAATTGGGAAAGTCATGATTTTTCTTTTATATTTAATGGTCGTATAAGAAATCAAAACTATACATATTAAAGGAATACAAAAACAAATCAGCCCATTCCCAGAAACATACTGCGCTCCTCCAGAGGATGGACGCCTTGTGCCATCCACCTCAGTAGGGCCTTGCCATTGCCTGAATCAGGGGAGGGGCGCAGCAGGAGAGGGATCAGATCTTATCCTCTTTGGGTTTCTTAGTAGATCTGGCAAAGGACTAAATTAGACCCTCTATAGGAACAAAATTGTTTTGAATTGAAACTAACCACTACCAAGAAAAGAAATTTTAAAAATTTAAATGGAAAAGAGAATTTTTTTATTTTGAAGAATTTTAGAACTAGAAGGCTCTGACATATTGTAAGAGGTATTAATTTGTCTTCCCTTTCCCCTTTATGCTAGAAGAAGAACAGGTGAAATAAAAAGAATTGAAAGAGCTGGCACAGTGGTGCACGCCTGTAACCCAGCAGCTCAGGAGGCTGAGGCAGAAGGATAGTGAGTTCAAAGACAGCCTCAGAAAAAACAAGGCACCAAGAAATTCAGTGAGACCCTGTCTCTAAATAAAATATAAAATAGGGCTGGGGATGTGGCTCAGTGGTCAAGCCCCTGAGTTCAATCTCCGGTAACTGCCCCCCTACACCCCAGCCCCAAAATAACAGAACTGAAAGAGATGTTAAATGCTAAATTGAGTGCTGAATCTCCAAGACAGGAGGGAGACTTTTTTCTGGTGAATTTGTTATGATTTTAAACCTACCAGTTAGGGGTAACGGCATCCCTGCATGTTAGATGAAAGAGCCCAGCCTCCCCCAAAGTGTGTCCTTGGACCAGCATCACTGGGAACACTTGGAACTCACTGACTGAGGCCAACTTTTCTGCACAATGACCTCTGATCTTTCCCTCGACTCCAAGCACCCACACCACATGAAAGGATATGAGGACAATTCTGGACCAGGCCAGATAGCTCATAGATTTCACAGTAATAAATTCACATTGCCAAAAGCACCTGAAATCATTCAGATATTTGTTCTGTATAAATTGACCTTGTACCGTGTGTGTGTGTGTGTGTGTGTGTGTGTGTGTGTGTGTGTGTGTTTTAAGCAATTTACTAAGCAACATGAAAATTGGATTTAAAAATTTTAATCATTGCTTGTGCTTTTGAGATCAAATAGGAATCATTGTTTCCCTGATGTGTATAAGGGTTTTTATGATCACACCATTCTTCCTAGTTTTGGTCATGCCACTTTTTTTTTTTTTGTTTGAGGAAATGAATCCCTAAGGTTAGTCAGCAAAACATTTCATTTATTGCCAAAGCAAAAAAAAAAAAAAGTTCTTCTTTTAAGACTCTAGACTTATTTATTTTATTTTGTTTATATTTAGATTTTAAAATTAGTTGTGCTTAACTGAAGCACCGAATTTCTATTGAAATTTAAATACTTTAAGCTTCTTAAGGCCCTGAGATTTGGAATTTTAATTAAAGCTGTGTTGGCCTATTAATCATGTGCAATGAATAATTAGAACCAAAGACAAAAATGTCTGGGCATTGAAGATAATAAGACAGTTTACTAATATATGGTATTATCATCAGGTAACAAAGTATCACTACAAATAAGAGTTATTACATGATAAATTTCCTGAGTCAATTTTTTTTGTTTCTTAAATCATAATTGTTAATACATATTAAATGTACAAATTAATGTACATTATGCAAATTAAAGGGATTCATTGATGTTTCCCTCCTTGCATTCATATATTGTGCATTAATTTCAATTCTTTTTCTGTAAAATGAGGATAATAGGTTATCTTATAGGTTATTGTGTAAACCAAATAAGTTAATGCATGTAAAAGTCTTATAGGCATTTAATAAGTGTTAGGTATTTTTATCTAATGTGTGTCTCTATTCGTTACTCAATTTGAAAAATCCTGATTGGATTCAGGTATGTAAAAATTTATCTTTACAAAGAAATTCACTGAGTTTTGATAGAATGGATTTTCCGAAATTCAATCTAATTTTTACAGAAAACATGCCACTTTTAAACTACATAAAAAAAGGTTTTTAAAGTCAGGCATTTATGTGTATTGAAGCAATCTAAGAAGACTCACACTCAAATTATTTTTATAAAATATGCCCTAGATGATTATGATGATTATGGTTATTACTATTGCAGAGCAGAGGGTTTACTATTAAGTTGATATAATTTCTATGCTGCATTATATAAATTCTAAGGGGCAAGTACATATTGTGTCACAAAGTGTCATTCATGAGTTATGATTGTTAATAATGGACTTTAATGGTTACCATGATGATGATTCAATCTAATGCCCTACATTAATAAAGAGCATTGAGGATAAGGAAAATTGCTTGGGTATCATCCTTCACCCTACCCCACACCCGTGACCTACAAGAAATTAGCCAGTAAAACCAAGGAAAAACTTATATGTAGATAAAATTATATAAACATACATTGGGAGATTTTTTTTAATGCCCCATGAAATTGTCCCTCCTGAACTTACCTTTATATTTAAGACCTTTACAAAAGCAGTATGCACAACTTCAGAAATTGTATTTTTAAATCCCTGAACATTTATGTTTAGTTTTCCTTTTTACACATCCACAGACCATGTACCAATTTCCCATAGTAAAATCTGCTGGAACTGCCTTCTATGTGGAATTTTATTTCTTTTTTCTGAAAACATCTAGATATCTACCTATAAAAGAGATTGTCATATTGATCTTTTTGATATGGGGAGTTAAAAGAAAGTACATGTCACTGATTTCTAAATGACTTGAAGTTCATCCAGGTAGTTGATAGAGAAAACAGAGAACGTAAGAAATGTCAAGTACATGTAGCTTCCAGATCCACTTCAAAGTTGATTTATTGTAAATCAATGCTAATAAGGTAACCTCTTGTTTAGGGAAATTATTTAGAGAAAGCGATACCTACAACTGAACTAGATAGTGTGGTGTTTTTAGTCATTTCTGGATAAACTTTTACTACAATTTTCGTGAACACCAAGTATCACAAAAATCTATACTTTCTCTATTTCCTTCTCTACTGTCTTTATTCTCCTGGGGGATTTCATATTCACCCTTTTCTGTAACAGTTGCCTTCCAGACAATTACTCCCAAATCCACACCTGCAGTTCTAGGCTGTCTGTGAAGGGAATTTCCACGTGATTATCCCACAGATAACTCACATTCAACATTACTCAAATCAAATCCACAAAAGCCTCCTCTCCATCTGCTATTCCTCACATATTCCTGTTTTCCTGAGTGATCCCACCAGCTAGCCAGCCTGCCCAAACTGATTTGTTGTATTTACCGTGTCAACTTCAACTAGGAATTTAAAGTTCTCCATATCCTTCTCCATGAGTGCTTCAGAGATTTTCTCCCACCTTCAACACAGCACGTCTTCAGATACAGACCACTTCATTTTGATCTTGTTTTAGCACTCAGATCACTCTTTTGAACTAAACAGGTGTGTCTAAATCCTGGGGAACTAGGTTTCACAGTTTTCGACCCCTGCTCCTTGGACTCACACGCACAATTCCATGAGTGGGTCTATCTGCGTGTTCTAGACCTAGAGATCTGATGATTTTCTAAAACCCAGTCTATCTCGCTCCAGATGTCCCTGTTTTCAGTCTGAACTCACCTGAAACAGATTTATGGTCCTCTATTGTTGATACTCTGCAATCATTGATGCCCATGCTCATACCCAAGCCTGGCTTCCAGAGACACACCTGGGCTCTCTGGTGGCCCATGGCATTGTGGGGGGTGGGACGTTTTCCTAGGTTTCTATTGCCAAGTACCTTGCTTAGAAATCAGGCCTGACACAGCTTCACAGAGCCTAGTCCCGGCCCCATAAGCTGATACGCAGCCACCTCTCCTGAAATAGCAGGCTCCTCAGAATTACCCAGGGCTTGGCAGCATCACCTGGTAATATCCCACCAGCCCCTTGAAGCCTAGCTCTAGTCTCCATAGAAACAGGGTACATCTCTATGAAAATGGGCTCCCTCATCCCGCCCCAGTGTGATGCAGCTCTCAGAGAAGCTCAATAGTGAGGGTCTTTCCATTTATAGCAATTAGGATAACCAAGTGTTCTGAGCTTGCTGAGCCTTAGATGGCAGATTGCTGCTATATTCTTTGAGATTTCTGCCATCAATGTTGCCTGAGATGCCAACTTGCCATCCACTCACTATAAGACAGTGTTCTCAGTAAAGACCAATCCCACAACCAATAACACACACACACACACACACACACACACACACACACACACACACACAAACATGCACACGCCCATCCATCATGGTGAGCAAGGCTTTGTATCTGTGATACAGACCGAATGCACCCACCAATCACATTCACTGCTTCAAACAGATTGTGATCAGGAAACAACTGATGTCACTTGTAAAATGTGATATGTCCTGGACTCTCACTGTGGTAAAAAAGAAGTAGAGAAATGCAAAAAATTGGAGAAAATACTTAACCTCTTAGAGACCTAAAAATATATTTAGATGTGGTTCCAACCAATCCTGAGTTAAAAATCATCTTGAAAAAATGCTTTCACTTCTATTTATCAATTTACTTTCTTTCTTTCTTACTTACTTACTTACTTACTTCCTGCAGTACTTGGGATTGAACGCAGTGGCACTCTACCATGAAGCTATGTCCCCAGCCATTTCAATTATTTGGGGCGGAGTTTCAAATTCATGATCCTCCTTCCTTAGTCTCCCAAGTACCTGGGATTACAGGCAGGTACCACTCTTCCCCATTAATTACTTCTTTTTAAAATAAGGCTGTTTTTAAAAATTGAACTATAATTTGTACTCAAAGAATGCACAGATCTAAAGTGTACAGGTTTATAATATTTTACATATATATGAACTACCAAAAATCAGGATATAAAACATTTCCATCATTTTAGAAAATTCCTTCGTGCTTCAACTGATATCACCCATGAGCTCCCCCATCAAAAAAAGACCACCATTATTACTTGACCATTATAGCTGTTTTGCTAATTTTTGAACTTTATTTAAAGGAAACATACAGTATATATTTTGTATCTGGCTTCTTTCACCCAGATAATTTTATTTAGATTTGTCAATATTATTAGTGTTTCAGTATTTGTGTTTCTAAAGTAACTGAATTATTCCACTGCATTATAAACCGTGATTTGTCTTCTGTCCTTCTGCTGAAGGCATAATATTTGTTTGAGTTATTATGAATTTTTACACAAGAATTTTTGTGAACTGTGCATTAATTTTCTTGGAAATATGCTAGGAATGGGATTGTTTTGAATAGAATAACTACACATTTAACTAAATTAGAAATTACTAAATATTTTTGAAAAGTAAGTGTATAGACTTCAAATTTCACCTTGAGTATCTATCGAAATAGCTAGAAAGTATGTTGTTTTCATCATTATAATAACCAAAAAGAGCAGAAGAAAATGCAAATTAATGACTTTCCTTGACTTTATTAGGGATGAAGATTATAAGGCAAACAACTAACCAAAGTCTGGGGAGAGATAAGCAACCAAAATAATCCAGGCATTTTTTTAACTATGGGAGAACCCACTAGATACATAGGAGTTTATTTATAAAAAAATAAACTCAAGTAAAAAATAGTTAATGGATTGCTAAAGACTAACTATAGACTCTTTTAAGAGCATAAAGACCCAGAGGGCTATAGACATAAGATGTTTGTATTTTTCTATTTTTCTCCATGGATTCCACCAAATGCTCGCAGAAATATAGGAAAGTATTCTGAGAAAGTGTCTTTAATGGTATCATTTCTTGGATAGGTGGAGGGACAAAGAGCAGCAACAGCAGCCAAAACTCCTCCCAGACCCATTTCCTAATTTTATGCATAGAACAAAAGCAGTAATCTTCAGGGGCAAGAGTAACAGAAACTGTTACATTAGGATACTCAACGTAAAACCTTTGCAGCTATGGAATGAAAAGGCCAAAATATCTAACGTCGGGAGGAATAAGAACTAGGCTCAGCCATATTGCTAGAAAGTGGGTCACTGTGAAGGCCATATGTCTGTGACTGAGTTTACAGTACCTAAGGCAGGGCTTCCTGGAAACATCAGAAATCCCTTCTCTGTTTCCCACTAGTCCACTAACATGCATTGACTGAAAATAACAGTAGAATACAGCTGAGAATTCTTCAAGAAATAGATTATCTCTGGAGAACAGCGAAAATAGAATACACAAAAGCAAGCAGGGTACAATGTTAACAAACTGAACTCAGCCATATAGAATAAGGATAACATTACAGTCAATTGAGATCAATCCCAGAATGCAAGGCTGGTTCAATATTAAAATTTCAATCAACCGAATTTCCATAGTAACAGACTAAATAAGAAAAAATATATATCATTTAAATAGATGCAGAGAAAATAAGAAAATTTAGTACCTATTTATGATAAAAAGTATAACTAAATGAAACTAGGGACAAAGTCCAGAGGTAGAGTGCATGCTTAGTATGCATAAGGCTCTGAATTCAAAACCCAGCACACATACACCAAAAAAAAAAACTTACTAGTAAAATATAGATAGACATTTTCTAACTTGATAAAAGGCATTGAGTAAATGTAATGTGCCAGACACATAGCTTATATTATCTCAAAACTTTTTTCAGCAGTTGTGAAATAGACATCATTAATATCCTAAGCAAGGAACAACTGAGAAATAGAGATGAGCTGACTTTTTTACAAACAACATCTAGTAAACAACAGATGGATTTCAATCCACATCTATCTGGACCAAGAGCCTACAGTTCTGCTATAATATTTTTCATTTAAGATTGAAAAAGAAACAGAAATTTTAGTTCAAAACAATGGATCACGGATTACCATGGGTAACATGTGATAGAAAATCAGTAATTGTATCAAACATTTTTCTTTCCAGGAAATGTAATGTTCGGTGAGGTAAACCTTATAATACAAAAGAAAAAAAATATTTAAGTATATATAATTTGTCAAAATTTCTTGTATTTTATAAAACTTAAAAAAATAAAAGTTTCTACTCAAAAAAATAGATCAATGTATTTAAAAGCAGGTGACTTATAATTTTACTTTTAAGAAATAATCAGAGATGATCACAGATACATATTATAAAAGCTTCTATTCCAATATTTATGATAGTAAATGGAATGGAAGGTTTCTATGTTCAATAAAAAGGGAGATATTAACTTAATTTCATGTTAGGAAATTAAGATTACGAGGCAAACAACTAAATAGAGTACAACAATATTGGGAAATTTTACTTTGGATATTTTAAAGATAGATAGAGGTAGAATGGGATGAATCCAAAGAGAGCTTTGATTTTGTGACCTGTTTTATTCTTCTGAATAACTTTCTACATTTTCTTCATGTTTTCACAATGAAAACTTATTACTTGAAATAACAGACATACAAAAAAGAATTCATCACAGTCAAGCACAGTGTTAGGAGGGAGATACTGCAGATTCAATGAGACACAGGGGTTGATAGCTGGTTGTGCATTTTGACCAAGTCTCTATTTATTCTTACAAAAGAGTACCCATGCAAAAGTCTGTTAGAAGTTATACTCTCTCTAAAGTCACTCCAATACGTGTCTTTCCAGAGTCCAGACATCTCTGTATACAATATTATTTGCCATGTTGCTGCAGATTAACAAGCCTGTTTGGGGTGCTCTCAGTTCATTCTTGTCATAGTCTCTTTTTCTCTGTTTTGTAGCTATGATACCATTGGAAATGAGCAATCAATCATTTGTCACTGAATTCAACTTCTTGAGATTTTCCAACCACTCCAACCTACAGGGCTGGTTCTTTCTGTTCTTTCTGGTGATTTACCTGACCACTCTCCTGGGTAACATGCTCATAATAGTTGCCACCAGGGTCATTCCTGCTCTCCAAACTCCAATGTACTTTTTCCTCAGCAATTTGAGCTTCGTGGACGTCTGCTAAACATCCACCACCCTCCCAGTACTGCTGGTGAACTTCTCCTGGGAGAAGAAGGCCATTTCTTATGAGGGCTGCCTTTCCCAGATCTTCTTCTTGGTGACAAGTGCTGGCACAGAAGGCGTCTTACTGGCTGTGTGGCCAGTATGACTGCTGTGTGGCCACCTGCCATCCTCCTCAGTACCAAGTCATCATGAGTGTGAAGGTCTGTGTTGGCCAGGTGACTGGGTCCTGGCTGTTTGGGCTGGTGAATTTGGTCACACACACGGTGCTGGCCATCACACTCACTCTGTGTGGGCCCCACCAGTTCAGCCACTTTCTCTGTGACACCCCATTGCTCCTGAAGCTCTCCTGCTCAGACACCTCTGTAAACGAGTCTGCGCTTTAAGTTGTCATTGCCACCATGTGCCTGAGTCCCTGCTTTTGTACTGTAGGCTCCTATGCACTCATCATGGCGGCCATCCTGGTGATTACCTCTGCCCAGGGCAGGAGGAAGGCCTTCTCCAACTGTGTGTCCCCCCTCACTGTAGTGGTGGTCTTTTATGGAACAGCCAACTTCCACTATGACAGGCCCAGAGAAGGCTGGACATGGACACCCTGGTCTCTGTGCTCTTATGTGTGGTGAGCCCCCTGTTGAGCCCTGTCATTAACAGCCTGAGAAGCAATGAGGTCCAGAGTGTTCTGAGGAAGCTGGCTGGAGGGTGTGCATCTCTTTGCACAATCACAGTCTAGACCAATCTTCAAGCTGGAGTATACAGTCATCTGAAAAAGATGCCTCCCAGGGACTTGTAGGCACCTGGTTAGAGAGTCTGTATCTGGAGCTTCAACTCCAAATCCTGCTTTTAAAATCTCTGAGACTCCTTTTTTCCCTCTCTTTTCACAAACACCCTTTTCCCACTTTCAGGTTCAAGTGTGTTGGACACCTTGTGTGGGTGTTCAGCACCATCTCTGTCCTTCTGTGTTCTCCCCACACCAGAGAGACAGAAAGTACGAGAACCTCATTTCCTACACTCCCCTGCCTGCAAGCCTCCATTTTAGGAGGTTCTGTCAAGATCAGCCAAACACTAGGCAGAGAGGAAGAAAGGAAAGGAAGAAAGCGGGTTCTGTTAAATCCCATAGCAGCAGCAGCAAACCAGCCCTGTAGAGGCAGGAACTAATCTCCTTGGTGCCAGGAGCTGTGTGTGCAGGCTGCTAGACAGCTGTTCCTGAATGTGGGTAACAGTAGCATGGAATGAGTGTCTCTTTCCAGGGATGTTAGGGTTTCCATATATGGGGTGGTGTCACCTGCCCTATTTTCCTTTTTATTTTCCAGATCTCCCAACCATTTTATAACTTTTTTCTGTGTCAACTTCCTCTATCCAAAGACATCAAGAGTCGTTCTTCATCTCTACCTGACGATGGCTGCACTGGCCACAATAGTGGTTTACATCAGAGATGGTTCTAGATAACAAATCTGAGGAGGTAGGTTGGATGTCTGACCTGAGGGAATTCAATATGTTGATGATGTCACAGCCCATGGGAAAGGAGACCTGATAATTCCTGGTGTGCAATGACGCAACAGAGACTTTAAGTTATTGTGGCCTGAAATCAAATGTCTATGGAAAAATGAGCTTTGGAATTACACCATCGACCTTCAGGGTGGAAATGAACATTACAACATGACTACAGACTGCTGTTACTGACTGGAGTGGGAGACTTACAGAAAGAAAATGATAGGTTCAAGCATTATATTCCTTCTTCAAGTCAGATTCAGATCATCAGAAATATTTTCTCTCTGAAAACTGATAAAGGTTAATATCAGAATAAAACATCCAATTCTCCAAATTGCAGAAGTACAAAGAAAATTATAAATCCACAATTTCTCCAGGTCTCTCTTATGCTAATTAGGACATTATTGCGGGAATGATTGAGACCCTGTTAATTAGAATTGCAAAATACCAGTGGAATTAGACAAATCTCAGAGCCTTGAACCCTGAAATCTCCATTAACGCTCTTTGCTGTCAGTAGCAGCCCCTCCTCCCCCTAGGAGACAGGCTTTCCCTTAATTTAAGACCCTATGGTGACTCTACCTGGACAGTTGTTTTTTTTTTTTTTTTAAGAGAGAGTGAGAGAGGAGAGGAGAAGAGAGAAGAGGGAGAGAGAGAGAGAGAGAGAGAGAGAGAGAGAGAGAGAGAGAGAGAGAGAGAGAATTTTTAATATTCATTTTCTAGTTCTCGGCGGACACAACATCTTTGTTGGTATGTGGTGCTGAGGATCGAACCCAGGCCGTACGCGTGCCAGGCAAGTGCACTACTGCTTGAGCCACATCCTCAGCCCAATTATCTTTAAGATGATCATCTGTCATCCCACATTGTCACCAGACTCTTAATTGGGGTCTGATTCTAGAACGCCTCAGGTAAGAGTATAAAATATAGCCCAGAAGAGTATAAGGGTAACACCAAAATAAAAGGTACATATTTTACTGTATTTTGTTAATAGGAGCCTTAAGAATATATAAGATAATTTGTTTGAGTCTTCTAGACCAAAGAAGTCAGGACATATTGCTGGATCATCTTGAATGCAGTCACATGGACCAGAAATGTTAGGACCAAAAATTTTCCTGAGCCACGGTGAGTGGCTTTTAAACTCTCTTTGGTTGATGGACTGAAATCTGGACTCAGTGTTTGCTTAAGTTCAATGACCAATATGATCCTGGAATAATGGAGAGGATGGTGATCAGAAATAAATAAGGTGTTGGATGGCGTGTTATGTGACCCCTTCCCTGGCCTCACAGCTGGATCTGGAGGAGGGCCTGGAGCACCAGCCTTCGCCAAGGCTGCGTGGACATGCGTTCAGAAGGCAGCACCAGATCCTTGTGAAACCCGCAGCCACTGTCTTCGGCAGCCTGGGAAGTCATTAACAGATGGCATCGTTGAAACGGGCTCCCTGATTTCAGTGAGCATAAGGGGACCCTGATGTAGAAGAGGCCATGTGGTGGAGCAGTGATCAGAACATTTGAATCTGTAGAGATTTTCGACAGTGGTAAATGATCGTGGTATTTATAGATGGGAAAAAAATGGGCACCCTCCTAGAATAGTGCCTGTCCCATGTAATGTGAAACTCTTCTTTTCACACTTCATTGGTGCATTGTAGTGGTCCATAATGGTGAAATTTGCTGACACATATTTGAACATGCACCCAAAATAACCGTGAACTTTGGCCAATATCATTCCAATATTTCTCTTTTCCTCACCTCCTCCACTGGTGCCTTGAGTCTACTGATCTTCCTTCAACTTCCATGATGAGACTCCCTTCCCAACTTTCCTTCCTTTTCCCCCTCTAGCTTTAACAGAGGAAAAACATACGGCCCTTAACTTTCTGAGTTGCTTATTTCCCTTAATGTTCTGAAGATCCATCCATCTTCCAGCATGACATAATTTCGTTCTTCTTTATGGCTGAATGAAATTCCAGTGTGCATATACCAGATGTTCTTTATCCATTCGTCCACTGATGTTACCTCGGCTGGTTCATGGGCATGTATGTGTCATTATAGTATGATTTCTTTGATCCGCTGGGATAAATACCAAGCAGAGATAGAGCTGGGTTGCAGGGTGGTCCATGGCTACTCCTGAGGAGCCTCCATCCCGATTTCCGTGGTGGTTGTGCTGATTTACATGCCCACCAACAGGGTGAGAGTGCTCCTTTCTCTCCAATTCTCTCCTTGTCACACTCATTTCTGTTTGTATTCTTGGTGGTTGCCTTTGTCACTGAAGTGAGATGAAATCTCAGGGTAGTCTTGACTTGCAAGAATTTTCATATATTTGTTGGCCACTCACATATTTTATTCTAAGACTTGTCTGTTTAGTTCATTTAGTTTCCCATTTGGTAATTGGGTTATTTGATAATTGGGTTATTTAATAATTGTGGTTTTAATGTTAAGTTTTTTGAGTTTTTTATTAATATTCTGAATATTCATCCTCTTTTAGAAGAGCCCCTCATAAAAATTTGCTCTTTTTCCGTAGGTTCTCTCTTCATATTCTATTTGTCTCTTTTGCTGTGCAGAACCTTTTTAATTTCATGCCATTCTATTAGCTAACTTTTGGTGTTATCTCCTGAGCTTTGGCATCCTATTGAGAAAGTCATTGCCTCTGCCTGTAGGTTGGAGTATTGAATTTGTTTTTTCCTAGAAACTGCATAATCTGGTCTAGTGCATGGTTCTTTAATGCATTTTGAGTTGATTTTTTGCAGGGTGAGCAATAGTTCAGGTCTCATTCTTTTGCATTTGAACAGGGGTGTAGAAGGACTCTTTCAGAGAGTAGATGTTAAAGACTGGGGTGCAGAAGAACTGTTGCAGAGAGCAGAAGTTGGAGACTGATGTGCAGAAGGACTGTCACAGAAAGCAGAGTTTAGAGACTGGGGTGCACAAGGATCATTGCAGAGAGCAGAGTTTTAAGACTGAGGTGCAGAAGGACTGCTGCAGAGAGCAGATGTTGGAGACTGGGGTTCAGAAAGACTTTTGCAGAGAGCAGAGTTTAGAGACAAGGGTGCAAAAGGACGGTTGCAGACAGCAGAGGTTAGAGACTAAGGTGTAGAAGGACCATTGCAGAGGTCAGAGTTTGGGAACTGAGGTGCAGAAGGATTGTTACAGAGAACAGAAGTTGAAGACTGGGGTTCAGAAAGACTGTTGCAGAGAGCAGAGTTTGGAGACTGGAGTTTAGAAAGACTGTTGCAGAGAGCAGATGTTGGAGACTGAGGTGTAGAAGGCCTGTTACAGAGAGCAGAGTTTGGAGACTCGGGTGCAGAACGCCTATTACAGAGAGCAGAGGATGGAGACTGTTGTGCAGAAGGACTTTTACAGAGAGCAGAGGTTGGAGACTCAGGTGCAGAATGCCTGTTACAGAGAGCAGAGGATGGAGACTGTTGTGCAGAAGGACTGTTACAGAGAGCATAGTTTGGAGACTTTGTTGCAGAAGGATCTTACAGAGAGCAGAGTTTGGAGACTGGGGTGCAGAAGGAGTGTTAAGGAGAGGAGACATTGGAGAATGGCGTGCAGATGAATCGTTGTAGAGAGCAGAGGTTGGAAACTGGGGTGCAGAAGGACGGTTGCAGAGAGCAGAGGTTTGAGACTGAGGTGCAGAAAAATTGTTACAAAGAGCAGAGGTTGGAGAATGAGGTGCAAAAGAATCGTTGAAGAGAGCAGAAGTTGGAGACTGAGTTGCAGAAGAATCGTTGCAGAGAGCAGAGGTAGAGACTGGGCTTAAGAAGGATCATTACATTGAGCAGATGTGGGAGACTTGGGTGCAGAAGGACTGTTACAGAGAGAACAGGTTGGATACTACGGTGCAGAAGGAATGTTGCAGAGTGCACAGTTTGAAGACTGGGGTTCAGAAGGACTGTTGCAGAGAGCAGAGTTTGGAGACTGAGATGCAGAAGGACTGTTACATAGAGAAGATGTTGGAGACTGGGGTTAAAAATTATGATACAGAAAGCTGAGGTGGGAGACTGGGTTGTAGAAGGACCGTTACAGAGAGCAGAGGTTGGAGACTGACGTGCAGAAGAACTGTTTGAGAGAGCAGAGTTTGGAGACTGGGGTGCAAAAGCCTGCGACAGAGAGCAGAGGTTGGAGACTGGGTTGCAGAATGACTGTTATGGAGAGCAGAGTTTTGAGGCTGGGTTGCAGGAAGAGTGTTATAGAGAGCAGAGTTTTGAGACTGGGTTGCATAAGGAACTTACAGAGAGAAGACGTTGGTGACTGAGGTGCAGGACGACAGTTACAGAGAGCAGTGGTTGGAGACTGGAGTGCAGAAGGATCGTGCAGAGAGCAGAGGTTTAAGACTGAGGTGAAGAAGTACTGTTATAGAAAGCAGAGGTTGGAGACTGAGGTGCAGAAGGATGGTTACAGAAAGCAGAGGTTAGAAATTGGGGTGCAGAGGGACCGTTACAGAGAGCAGAGGTTGGAGACTGCGGTATACAAAGACTGTAACAGAGAGCAGAAGTTGAAGAATATGGTGCAGAAGGACTGTGGCAGAGAGCAGAGGTTGGAGACTAAGTTCACAAGGACTGTTGCAGAGAGCAGAATTTGGAGACTGGGGTGCAGAAGTACTGTTGAACGGAGCAGGTGTTGCAGACTTGGGTGCAGAAGGACTTTTGCAGAGAGTAGAATTTGGAGACTGCGGTGCAGAAGGACTGACACAGATAGCAGAGGTTGGAGACTGGGGTGCAGAAAGACTGATTCCGAAATCAGAGGTTGGAAACTGAGGTGCAGAAGGACCATTACAAAGAGCAGAGTTTGGAGACTACAATACAGCAGGACGTTTACAGAGAGCAGAGGTTGGAGACTGGAGTGCAGAAGAACTGTTTCAGAGTGTAGATGTTTGAGACTGGTGTGCAGAAGAACTGTTGCAGAGACCAGTGGTAGGAGACTGACATGCAGACAGAATGTTAAAAAGAGCAGAGTTTGGAGACTGGGGTGAAGAAGGACTGATACAGAGAACAGAGTTTGGAGACTGGGGTGCAGAAGAACTGATACAGAGAGCAGAGTTTGGAGTCTAGGGTGCAGAAGGCCTGTTTCAGAGAGCAGATGTTGGAGACTGGGTACAGAAGGGCTGTTACAGAAAGAAGAGTTTGGAGACTGGGTTGTAGAAGAATATTACGTAGAGCAGAGTTTGGAGACTGCGGTGCAGAAGGATTGTTACAGAGAGCAGAGGTTGGCGACTGGGGTGCAGTAGGATTATTGCAGAGAGCAGAGGTTGGAGACTGTTGTGCAAAAGGATCATTGCAGATAGCAGAGGTTGGAGACTTGGGTCCAGAAGGACGGTTGCAGAGAGGAGATTTTGGAGACTGGGATGCAGAAGGATCTTTGCAGAGATCAGAGATTGGAAACTGGGTTGCAGAAGGACTGTTACACAGAGCAGAGGTTGAAGACTGGAGTGTAGACAGACTGTTGCAGAGTGCACAGTTTGGAGACTGGGGTGCAGAAGGACTGTTATAGAGAGCAGATTTTGGAGACTGAGATGCAGAAGGACTGTTACAGAGAGCAGAGTTTGGAGACGTGGTATAGAAGAAATGTTACAGAGAGCAGAGTTTGGAGACTGAGTTGCATAAGGACTGTTACAGAGAGCAGAGGTTGGGGACTGTGGTTCAAAAGGACTCTTACAGAGAGCAGAGTTAGGTGAAGGGATGCAGAACGACTGTTACAGAGGGCAGAGTTTAGAGTCTGGTTTGCAGAAGGATCATACAGAGAGCAGAGGTTGGAGACTGAGGTGCAGAAGGACTGTAACAGAGAGTAGAGGTTGGAGACTGAGGTGCCGAAGGAACATTGCAGAGAGCAGAGGTGGAGACAGAGGTGCAATAGGATTGTTACAGAGAGCAGAGGTTGGAGACTGGGGTGTAGAAGTACTATTGCAGATAGCAGAGGTTGGAGAATAGGGTGAAAAAGGACTGTTGCACGGAGCAGGTTTTGTAGACGTGGGTACAGAAGGACTGTTGCAGAGAGCTGAATTTGGAGACTGAGGTGCATAAGGACTGTTACAGAGAGCAGAGGTTGGAGACTGGGGTTCAAAAGGACTGATACAGAAAGCAGAGGTTGGAGACTGGGGTGCAAAAAGACCATTTCAGAGAGCAGAGTTCGGAGACTGCAAAACATGAGGACTGTTACAGAGAGCAGAGGTTGGAGAATGGTTTATAGAAGAACTGTTTCAGAGTGCAGATGTTGGAGACTGGGTTTCAGAAGAACTTTTGCAAGGAGCAGAGTTTGGAGACTGGGGTGCAGAAGAACTGTGGCAGAGAGCAGATGTTAGAGACTGAGGTCCAGAAAGAATGTTACAGAGAGAAATGTTTTGAGACTGGGGTGCATAATTACTGATACAGAATGCAGAGGTAGAGACTGGGGTGCAGAAGGACCGGTACAGAGAGCAGAGGTTTGAGACTGTGTTACAGAATGTCTGTTGCATAGAACAGGGGTTAGAGAATTGGGTGCAGAAAGACTTTTACAGAGAGCAGAGGTTAGAGAATGGGGTGGAGAAGTAAGGTTGCAGAGTTAGGAGGTTTGAGACAGAGGTGCAAAAGTACTATTACAGAGAGCAGAGGTTGGAAAACATGGTTCAGAAAAACTTATACAGAAAGCAGAGGATTGAGCCTGGGGTGCAGAAGGACCGTTACAGAGAGAAGAGGTTGGAGAACTGCGGTACAGAAAGAGTGTTACAGAGAGCAGAGGTTTGAGACTGGGGAGTAGAAAGACTGTTGCAGAGAACAGATGTTGGAGACTGGGTTGCAGCAGGACCGTTGAAGAAAGCAGAGGTTTTAGACTGAGTTGGAGAAGGAATGTTACAGAGAGCAGAGTTTTGAAACTGGGGTGCAGAACGACCTTACAGAGAACAGAGGTTGGAGACTGCGGTGCAGAAGGAGTGTTAAGGAGAGCAGACTTTGGAGACTGGGGTGCAGAAAGACTGTTGCAGAGAGCAGATGTTGGAGACTGCGGTTCATAAGGATCATTGCAGAGAGCAGAGGTTGGAGACAAGGGTGCAGAAGGACTGTTGCAGAGAGCAGACGTTGGAGACTCAGATGCAGAAAGACTGTTACACAGAGCAGATGTTTGAGACTGGGGTGAAAATTTATGATACAGAAAACAGAGGTGTGAGACTGGCGTGCAGAAGGACCGTTACAAAGAGCAGAGGTTCCAGACTGGCGTGCAGAAGGACTGTTTCAGAGGGCAGAGTTTGGAAACTGGGGTGCATAAGGCCTGCTAGAGAGAGCAGAGGTTGGAGACTGGGTTTCAGAAGGACTGTTATAGAGAGCAGACTTTTGAGGCTGGGTAGCAGTAGGATCTTACAGAGAGCAATGGTTGGTGACTGTGGTGCAGGATGAATGTTACAGAGAGCAGTGATTGGAGACTGGGGTGCAGAAGGATAATTTAGAGAGCAGAGGTTTCAGACTGAGGTGCAAAAAAACTGTTAGAGTAAGCAGAGGTTGGAAATTGGGGTACAGAGGGACCATTATAGAGAGCAAAGTTTGGTGACTGCGGTATATAAAGACTGTAACAGAGAGCAGAAGTTGGAGTATATGGGGCAGAAGGACTGTTACAGAGACCAGAGGTTGGAGACTGGGGTGCAGAAGAATTGTTACAGAGAGCAGAGGTTGGAGACTTGGGTGAAGAAGGACTGTTAAACAGAGCAGAGGTTGAAGACTGAAGTGCAGAAGGACTGTTGCAGAGAGCAGACGTTGGAGACTTGGGTGAAGAATGACTGTTGCAGAGAGCAGAATCTGGAGACAGAGGTTCAGAAGGACTGTTGAGGAGAGGAGACGTTGGAGACTAGGGTGCAGAATGATCGTTGCAGAGAGCAGAGGTTGGAGACTGAGGTGCAAAAAGAGTGTTACAGTGAGCAGAGGTTGAAGACTGGGGTAGAGAACGCCTGTTATGGAGAGCAGAGTGTGAAGAACGGCTCCAGAAAGACTGCTACAGATTACACAGTTTAGAGACTGGGTTGAAGAAGAATCTAAAAGAGAACGGATGTTGGGGACCCAGGTGCAGAAGGACTATTACAGAGAGTAGAGGTTGGAGACTGAGGTGCAAAAGCATCGTAGCAGAAAACAGCATTTTAAGACTGAGGTGCAGAAAGACTGTTACAGAGACCGCAGGTTGGAGACGGGTGCAGAAGGACTGTTGCAGAGAGCAGACGTTGGAGACTGGGGTGCAGAAGGCTTGTTGTAGAGAACAGAATTTGGAGACTGGGGTGCAGAAGGCCTGTTACGGAGAGGAGAGTTCAAAGAAGGGGTGCAGAAGGTCTTTTAAAGAGGGCAGAGTTGGGAGACTGGGTTGAAGAAGGATTTTACAGAGAGCTGATGTTGGAGACTGAGGTGTAGAATGATCGTTGCAGAGACAAGAGGTTGGAGACTGGGGTGCAGAAGGCCTGTTACAGAGAGCAGAGGTTGAAGACTGCGGTGCAGAATGACTGTTCTAGAGAGCAGAGTTAGGTACTTAGTGGCAGAAGGATCTTACAAACAGCAGAGTTTAGAGACTGAGGTGCAGGAGGACTGTTACAGAGAGCAGTTTCTGGAGACTGGGATTTAGATGGATCCTGCAGAGAGAATAGGTTTCAGAATGAGGTGTAGATCGACTGTTATAGAGAGCAGAGGTTGAAGACTGAGGTGCAGAAGTACTGTTAAGGGGAGCAAATTTTGGAGACTGAGTTGCAGAAGGATCATACATTGAGCAGAGTTTGGAAACTGAGGTGCAGAAGGACTGTTACAGAGAGCAGATGTTGAAGTCTGGGGTGCAGAAGGATTGTTTAAGAAAGCAAAATTTTTAGATTTAGGTGCAGAAAGACTTTTGCAGAGAGCAGATGTAGGAGACTGGGTTGTAGAAATTTCGTTGCAGAGAGCAGAAGTTGGAGACTGCAGTACAGAAGGACTGTTTCAGAGAGCAGAGGTTGGGGACTAGGGTACCCAAAAAATTTTTCAGAGAGCAGATGTTTGAAAATGTTGTTCAGAAGGACTGTTGCAGGGAGCAAAAGATGGAGAATGGGAGGCAGAAGGACTTTTGCAGACAGCAGAGGTTGGAGACTGAGGTACAGAAGGACGGACAAAGAAAGCAGAGGTTGGAGACTGGCTTGCAAAAAGACCTTTACAGAGTGCAGAGTTTGGAAACTGCCGTACAGAAGGAATATTACAGAGAGCAGAGTTTGGAGACTGGGTCAGAAAAATCTTTCAGAGAGTAGACGTTGGAGACTGGAGTTCAGCAGGATCGTTGTAGAGAGCAGAGTTTGGACACTTAGGTGCAGAAGGACTGTTGCAGAGAGCAGATGTTGGAGACTGGGGTGCAGAAAGACTGTTTAGAGAGCAGATGTTAGAGACTGGGATGCAGAAGGACTCTTTCAGAGATCAGAGGTTGAAGACTGAGGTTGAGAAAGACTGTTACAGAGAACAGAGTTTGGAGACTGGGGTGCAGAAGGACTGTTGCAGAGAGCAGAGGTTCAGGACTGAGGTACAGAAGGATCATTGCAGAGAGCAGAGTTGGAGTTGGGATGCGAAAGCACTGTTACACAGAGCACACTTTGCAGCCTGGGGTGCAGAAGGAATTTTGCAGACACCAGAGGTTGTAGACTGGTGTGCATAAGGACTGTTGCAAATAGAAGAGTTTGGATATGAGGTGCAGAAAGACTGTTACAGAGAGCAAAAGTTGTAGACTGGCGTGCAGAAGAACTGATACAGAAAGCAGAGGTTGGATAATGGGGTGCAGAAGGACCATTACAGAGATAAGTGTTTGGAGACAGCGGTACAAAAGGACTGTTACAGAGAGTAGAGTTTGGCGACTGGGGTGCAGAAGGAGTGTTGCAGATACCAGAGGTTGTAGACTAGGGTGTAGAAGGACTGTGGCTAAAACCAGAAGTTGGAATATGGGGTGCTGAAGGACTGTTGCAGAGTGCAGATGTAGGAGACTGTGATGCAGAAGGACTGTAACAAAGAGCAGAGGTTTGCGACTGGGGTGCAGAAGAACGGATAAAGAGAGCAGAGTTTGGAGACTGGGGTGCAGAAGGCCTGTTACAGAGAGCAGAGTTTTGAGACTGGGGTGCAGAAGGATCGTTCGAGACAGCAGAGATTCCAGACTCAGGTGCAGAAAGACTGTTGCAGAGATCAGATGTTGGAGACTTGGGTTCAGAAGGACTGTTACAGAGAGGAGATGTTGGAGACTCGGATGCAGAAGAATCGTTGCAGAGAGCAGAGGATGGACACTGGGTACAGAAGGATTGTTACACAGAGCAGAGGTTGAAGACTGAGGTGAAGAAGGACTTTTACTGACAGCAGATATGGGAGACAGGGGTGCAGGACTGATACAGAGCAGAAGTTGGAGACTGAGGTACAGAAAGACTGTTACAGAGAGCAGAGGTTGGATACTCGGGTGCAGAAGGATTATTCCAGAGAACAGAATTTTCAGACTGAGGAACAGAAGAACTGTTGCAGAGAGCAGATGTTGGAGAATGGGGTGCACAAAGACTGTTGCAGCGAGCAGAGTTTGGAGACTTGGGTGTACAGGGATCGTTCCAGAGAGCAGAGGTTGGAGACTGGGGTGCAGAAGGACTGATACAGATAACAGAGGTTGGAGACTGGGGTGCAAAGGTCTTTTACACAGAGCAGAGTTTTGAGAGTGAGGTGCAGAAGAACTGTTACAGAGAGCAGAGTTTGGAGACTGCGTTGCAGAAGGATCTTACATAGAGCAGAGGTTGGAGACAGAGGTGTACAAGCACAGTTACAGAGAGTAGAGGCTGGAGACTCAGGTGCAGAAGGACCGTTGCAGAGACCAGAGGTTGGAGACTGAGGTGCAGAGGAGTGTTACAGAGAGCAGAGTTTGGAGACTGGGGTCTATAAGGACTGTAACAGAGAGCAGAGGTTTGAGAGTAAGGTGCAGAGGGACAGTTACACAGAGCACAGGTTAGTGACTGGGGTGCAGAAGGACTGATACAGAAATAGAGGTTGGACACTCGTGTGTAAAAGTACCCTTACAGAGAGCAGAGGTTGAAGAATGCAGTACAGAAGGACTGTTATAGAGAGCAGAGGTTGGAGACTGGGGTGGAGAAGGACTGCTGTAGAGAGCAAATATTGGAAACTGGGGTGGAAAAGGACTGCTGCAGAGAGCAGAGGATGGAGACTGGGTTGCAGAAGGACTGTTGCAGAGAGCAGAGGTTGGAGACTGAATTGCAGAAGGACTGTTACAGAGGGCAGAGTTTTGAGATTGTGGTGCAAAACGACTGATACAGAAAGCAGAGGTTGGATACTGGGGTGCATAAGGACCCTTATGGAGAACAGCGGTTGGAGACTGCCGTACAGAAAGACTATTACAGAGAGCAGAGGTTTGAGACTAGCGTGCAAAAGAACTGATGTAGACAGTAGAGGTTGGAGATTGGGGTGCTGATGGATCGTTGGGGCGAGCAGAGTATGGAGACTGGGGTGTAGAAGGACTGTTGCAGAGAGCAGAGGTTGGAGACTGGAGTGTAGAAGAACTTTGGCAGAGAACAGACGTTGGAGACTGGCGTGCAGAAGGATCGTTGTTGGGAGCAGAGTATGGAGACTGGGGTGTAGATGGACTGTTGCAGAGAGCAGAGGTTGGAGACTGGGGTGGAGAATGACTGTTGCAGAGAGCAGATGTTGGAGACTGGGGTGCAGAATTACTGTTGCAGAGAGCAGAGGATGGAGTCTTGGATGCAGAAAGACTTTGCAGAGAGGAGAGTTTGCAGACTGAGTTGCAGAAGGACGGTTACAGAGGGCAGAGTTCAAAACGACTGATATAGAAAGCAGAGTTTGGATACTGGGGTGCATAAGCACCCTTACAGAGAACAGAGGTTGAAGACTGTGGTACAGAAGGACTGTTACAGAGAGTAGAGGTTGGAGTCTGGGGTGCATAATAAACGATGTAGAGAACAGAGTTTGGATACTGGCGTGCAGAAGGACCTTTGGGGCGATCAGAGTATGGAGACTGGGGAGTAGAAGGACTTTGCAGAGAGCAGTGATTGGAGACTGAGTTACAGAAGGACTGTTATAGAAAGCAGATGTTTGAGACTGGGGTGCAGATGGATTATTGCAGAGAGCAGAGTTTTCAGACTGAGGTATAGAAGAACTGTTGCAGGAAGCAGATGTTGGAGACTGGGGTTCACAAGGACTGTTACATCTAGCAGAGGTTTCAGACTGGGGTGCAGAAGGATCGTTGCAGAGAGCAGAGGTTTGAGACTGAGGTAGAGAAGGATCGTTGCAGAGAGCACAGGTTGGAGACTGGGGTGCAGAAGAAATGTTGAAAAGAGCAAAGGTTGGAGATTTGTTTGCAGAAGGACTGTTGCAGAAAGCAGAGGTCGGAGACTGAGGTGCATAAGCACTGTTGCAGAGAGCATAGTTTAAAGAGTGGTGTGCAGAAGGACTGTTACAGAGAGGAGACATTGGAGACTGGTTTTCAGAAGTATCTTACAGAGAATAGAATTTGGAGACTGAGGTGCAGAAGGACTGTTACCGAGAGCGCATTTTCGAGACTGGAGTGCAGAAGGATTATTACAGAGAGCAGAGGTTGGATACTGGGATGCAGACGAATTATACAGAGAGCAATGGTTTGCTTTTGGGGTGCAGAAGGAATGTTGCAGAGAGCAGATGTTGAAGACTGTGGTGCAGAAGGACTTCTGCTTAAAGCAGAGGTTGGAAGCTGAGGTGTTTAAGGACTGTTACAGAGAGCAGAGGTTGGAGACTGTGGTGAAAAATGATAATTGCAGAGAGCAGAGTTTTTAGACTGAGGTACAGAAGAAATGTTTCAGAGAGCAGATTTTGTAGACTAGGTTGCACAAGGACTGTTGCAGCGAACAGAGTATGGAGACTGGGATGCAGAAGAATCATTGCAAAGAGCAGACGTTGGAGACTGGGGTGCAGATGGACTGATAAAAAGAGCAGAGTTTGGAGACTGGGGTGCAGAAGGCCTGTTACAGAGAGCAGAGTTTTGAGATTAGGGTGATTAAGGACTGTTACAGAGAGCAGAGTTTGGAGACTGGATTGCAGAAGGATCTTACAGAGAGCAGAGTTTGGAGACTGAGGTGCAGAAGCACTGTTACAGAGAGCAGAGGTTTGAGACTGAGGTGCAGAAGGACCCTTGCAGAGAGCAGAGGTTGGAGACTGAGGTGCAGAAGGAGTGTTGCAGAGAGCAGAGGTTTTAGACTGTGATGTAGAAAGACTGTTGCAGAGAGTAAAGGTTGGATATTGGGGTCCAGAAAGAGTGTAGCAGTAAGCAGAGGTTGGAGACTAAGGTGCAGAAGGACAGTTACACAAAGCAGAGGTTGAAGACTGGTGTGCAGAAGGACTGACACAGAAAACAGAGGTTGGAGAATGCAGTACAGATGGACTCTTACAGAGAGCAGAGGTTGGAGACTAGGGTGGAGAATGACTGTTGCAGAGAGCAGATGTTGGAGACTTGTGCGCAGAAGGACTGTTGCATAGAGCAAAGATTGGAGATTGAGGTACAGAAGGACTGTTACAGAGAGCAGAGGTTGGAGACTAGGTTGCAAATGGAGTATTACAGAGAGCAGAGTTTTTAGAATGAGGTACAGAAGAACTGTTGCAAAAAGCAGATGTTGGAGACTGGGGTTCACAAGGACTGTTGCAGTGAGAGGAGGTTTGAGACTGGGCTGCAGAAGATCGTTGGAGAGAGCAGAGGTTGGAGACTGAGGTGCAGAAGGGTGGTTGAAGAGAGCAGAGGTTCGAGACTGGGGTGCAGAAGGATCGTTACAGAGAGCAGAGTTTGGAGAATGGGGTGCAGAAAGACTTTTATAGAGAGCACTGTTTGGACACTGGGGTGCAGAAGGAATGTTGCAGAGAGCAGAGGTTGGAGACTTCGGTGCAGAAGGACTGATGCAGAAAGCAGAGTTTGGAGACTGAGGTGCAGAAGGACTGTTGCAGAGAGCAGAGGTTAAAGACTGGGGTGCAGAAGACAGTTACAGATAGCAGACGTTGGAGACGGGGTTTCAGAAGTATCTTACAGAGAAAAGAGTTTGGAGACTTCGGGGCAGAAGGACTTTTACAGAGCGCATATGTTTGACACTGGGTGCAGAAAGAATGTTGCAGAGAGCAGAGGTTGGATACTGGGGTGCAGAAAGACTGTTACAGAGAGCAGAGTTTGGAGACTGGGGTGTAGAAGGACTGTTGCAGAAAAGAGAGGTTGGAGACTGGGGTGGAGAAGGACTGTTGCAGAGAGCAGATGCTGGAGACTAGGGTGCAAAAGGACAGTTGCAGAGAGAAAAGGATGAAGACTGGGGTGCAGAAGGATCCTTGGGTTGAGCAGAGTGTGGAGACTTGGCTGTACAAGGACTGTTACACAGAGCAGAGTTTGGAGACTAGGGTGAAAAAGAATTGTTGCATAGAGCAGAGGATGGAGACTGAGATGCAGATGACGGTTACAGAAAGCAGAGTTTTAAGACTGGGGTGCAGAAGGACTGTTACAGAGAGCAGACTTTGGAGACTGTGGTGGAGAAGGACTTTTACTGAGAGCAGAGGTTGGAGACTGGGGTGCAGAAGGTCTTTAACAGAGAGCAGAGTTTTGAGATTAGGGTGATTAAGGACTGTTACAGAGAGCAGAGTTTGGAGACTGGGTTGAAGAAGGATCTTACAGAGAGCAGAATTTGGAGACTTGGGTTCAGAAGGATGGTTACAGAGAGCAGAGGTTTGAGACTGTGGTGCAGAAGGACTTTTACTGAGAGCAGAGCTTGGAGACTGGGGTGCAGAGGGTCTTTAACAGAGAGCACAGGTTAAAGACTGAGGTGCAAAAAAACTGTTGAAGAGAGCAAAGTTAGAAGACTGGGGTGCAGAAGAGTGTTGCAGAGAGCAGAAGTCTGAGTCTGAGATGCAGAAGGACCCTTACAGAGAGCAGAAGTTGGAGATTGTGGTACAGAGGAGTGTTACAGAGAGCAGAGGTTGAAGAATAGTTTGCAGAAGCATCTTACAGCGAGCATATGTTGGAGACTGGGGTGCAGAAGGATCGTTGCAGAGAGCAGAGGTTGGATACTGGAATGAAGAAGGACTGATACAGATAACAGAAGTTTGAGACTGGGGTGCAGAAGGCGTGTTACAGAGAGCAGAGTTTGGAGACTGGTGTGCAGAAGGACTGTTACAGAGAGCAGAGTTTTAATACTCGGTTGCAGGAGGATGTTACAGAGAGCAGAGTTTGGAGACTGAGGTGCAGAAGCACTGTTACAGTGAGAAGAGTTTGGAGACTGAGGTGCAGGAGGACTTTTGCAGAGAGCAGAGTTTGGAGATTGGGGTGCAGAAGTCTCATTACAGAGAGCAGTGCTTGGAGACTGGGGTACAGAAGGACAGTTACAGAGAGCAGAGTTTAAAGACTGGGTTGCAAAATTATCTTACGGAGATCAGAGTGTAGAGACTGAGGTACAGAAGGACTGTTACAGAGAGCAGAGGTTGGAGACTGAGGTGCAGAAGGATCCTTGCTGAGAGCAGAGTTTTCAGACTGATGTGCAGAAGGACTGTTTAAGAGAGCCTGAGGTTTGAGACTGAGGTGCAGAAGGACTTTTTTAGAGACTGAGGTGCAGAAGGACTGTTATAGAGAGCAGAGATTGAAGACTGGGGTGCAGAAGAACTGATACAAAACCAGAGCTTGGTGATTGGGGTGCAGAAAGACTGTTGCAGAGAGCAAAGTTTGAGACTGAGGTGGAGAAGGACTGTTGCAGAGAGCAGATGTTAGAGACTGGGGTGCAGAAGGACTGTTGAAGAGAACAGAGATTGTAGACTGGGGTCCAGAAAGAATATTGCAGAGAGCAGAGGTTGCAGACTGAGGTGCAGAAGGACTGTTACAGAGAGCAAAGGTTGGAGAATGTGGTGCTGAAAGACTGATACTGAAAGCAGAGGTTGGAGACTGGGGTGCAGAAGGACCCTTACAGAGAACAGAGGTTGGAGACTGTGGTACAGAAGGACTGTTACACAGAGCAGAGTTTTGAGATTGGGGTGCAGAATAACTTGTTGAGAACAGAGGTTTGAGACTGGGATGCAGAAGGACCATTGCATATAGCAGAGGTTGGAGACTGGATTTCAGAAGTAACATACAAAGAGGAGAGTTTGAACACTGAGGTGCTGAAGGACTGTTGCAGAGAGCAGAGGTTGGAGATTGGACCTCAGTAGGACTATGGCAGAGAGCAGAGGTAGGAGTCTGAGGTGCAGAAGACTGTTTCAGAGAGCAAACTTTGGAGAATATGGTGCTGAAGGACTGATACAGAAAGCAGAGGTTGGAGACTGGGGTGCAGAAGGACCCTTACAGAGAACACAGGTTGGAGACTGTGGTACAGAAGGACTGTTACACAGAGCAGAGTTTTGAGATTGGGGTGCAGAATAACTGTTGTAGAGAACAGAGGTTTGAGACTGGGGTGCAGAAGGACCATTGCATATAGCAGAGGTTGGAGACTGGATTTCAGAAGTAACATACAAAGAGGAGAGTTTGAACACTGAGGTGCTGAAGGACTGTTGCAGATACCAGAGGTTGGAGATTGGATCTCAGTAGGACTATTGCAGAGAGCAGAGGTTGGAGTCTGAGGTGCAGAAGGACTGTTACAGAGAGCATAGTTTAGAGACCTGGGTGCAGAAGGACTGATACAGAAAGCAGACTTTAAAGACTGGGGTGGAGAAGGACCATTACAGAGATAAGAGGTTGGAGACAGCAGTACAGAAGGACGGTTACAGAGAGCAGAGGTTGGAGATTGGGGTGGAAAAGGAATATTGCAGAGAGCAGATTTCGGACACTGGGCTGCAGAAGGAATGTTGCAGCGAGCAGAGGTTGAAGACTGGGGTTCAGGAGGACTGTTGCAGAGAGCAGAGGTTGCAGACTGAGGTGCAGAATGACCCTTACAGAGAACAGAGTTTGGATACTGTGGTACAGAAGAACTGTTACAGGAAGCAAAGGTTGGAGATTGGGGTGCAGAATAACTGCTGTGGAGAACAGAGTTTAAAGGAGTGGGGTGCAGAAGGACCATTGCAGATAGCAGATGTTGGAGACTGGGTTTCAGAACGATCATAGAAAGAGCAGAGTTTGGACACTGAGGTGCAGAAGTAATGATGCAGAGAGCAGAGGTTGGAGATTGGGGCGCAGTAGGACTGTTGCAGAGAGCAGAGGTTGGAGTTTGAGGTGCAGAAGACTTTTACAGAGAGATGAGTTAGAGACCGGGGTGCAGAAAGACTGATAAAGAAAGCAGACTTTGGAGATTAGGGTGCAGAAAGACCGTTACAGAGAGCAGAGGTTGGAGACTGAAGTACAGAAGGACGGTAACAGAGAGAAGAAGTTGGAGACTGGGGTAAAAAAGGACTGTTGCAGTAAGCATATTTTGGAGACTGAGGTGCAGAAGGACTGTTGCAGAGAGCAGAGGTTGCAAAGTGAGGTGCAGAAGGACTGTTACAGAGAGCAAAGTTTGGAGAATGGGGTGCAGAAGGAACCTTACAGAGAACAGAGGTTGAAAACTGCAGTACAGCCCAGTTCTAAACTCTGCTCTCTGTAAGGTCTTTCTGCACCCCAGTTTCTAAACTCTGCTCTCTGTAACATTCCTTCTCCAACCCAGTCTCCCAATATCTGCTTTCTTCAACGGTCCTGCTGCAACCCAGTCTCCAACCTCTGTTCTCTGCAACAGTCCTTCTACTCCCCAGTCTCCAACCTGTGCTTTCTGTAACAGTCCTTCTGCACTGTAGTCTCCAACCTCTGCTCTCTGTAACAGTCCTTAAGTACCACAGTCTCCAACCTTTGCTCTCTTTAATAGTCCTTCTGCAACCCAGGCTTCAACCTCTGATTTTTGAATCAGTCCTTCTGAATACCAATCTCCTACCTCTGCTCTCTGTATCTATCCTTCTGCACTCAGTCTCCAACCTGTGCTTTCTGCAACAGTCCTTCTGCACACCAGTCTCCAACTTTGCTCTCTGTAACAGTCCTTCTATACCGCAGGCTCCAAACTCTGCTCTCTGTAACAGTCCTTCTGCACCAGAGTCTCAACTCTCTGCTTTCTGTATCAGTCCTTCTGCAACAGGAATCCAAACTCTGCTCTCTGTAACAGTCCTTCTGCACCTCTGCCTCTAACCTCTGAACTCTGCAACCTTAATTCTGCTACCCATTCTCTAACCTCTGCTCTTTGTAACTGTTCTTCTGCACCCCATTCTCTAACCCCTGCTCTCTGCAACAGTTTCTTCTTAACCACAGTCTCCGACTTCTGCTTTCTGTAACGGTCATTCTGCACCCCAGAATCAAGCTCTACTTTCTCTATCAGTAATTCTGCACCCCAGTCTCCAAACTTTGCTATCTCTAACATTCTTTCTGCACCTCCGTCTCCAGCTTTCTGCTCTCTGCAACAGTTATTCTGCACCCAGTCTCCAAACTCTGCTCTCTGCAACAGTTCTTCTGAACACCAGTATCCAACATCTGCACTCTGAAACACTTCTTCTCAACCCTAGTCTTCAAACTCTTCTCTCTGTGTCAGTCCTCCTGTATTGTAGTCTCCAAAGTCTCCTCTCGGTAAAGGTCGTTCTGCACCCCAGTGTCCAAACTCTGCTTTCTATATCAGTTCTTCTGCACCCCAGTCTCCAACATCTGCTATCTGCAACAGTCCTTCTGCACTCCAGTCTCCAACATCTGCTCTCTGCAACAGTTCTTCTGTACTTCAATCTGAAAACTCTGCTCTCTGCAACGACCGTTCTGCATACCAGTCTCCTACCTCTGCTCTCTGTGACAGTCCTTCTGCACCTCAGTCTTCAAACTCTGCTCTCTGTAAGATCCTTCTGCAACTCAGTCTTTAAACTCTGCACTCTGTAACAGTCCTTCTGCACAACAGTTTCCAACCTCTGCTTTCTGTACCAGGACTTCTGCACCCCAGTCTCCAACCTCTTCTCTCTGCAACGATTCTTCTCCACCCCAGTCGCCAGATTCTGATCTCTGCAACAGTCCTCTGCACCCCAGTTCACCAAACTCTGCTCTCTGTAAAGTCCGTCTGCACCTCAGTCTCCAACCGCTGCTCTGTGTAACAGTCCTTCTGCACCCCAGTCTCTAAAATCTACTCTCTGCCACAGTCCTTCTGCACCCCAGTCTTCATAATCTGCTCTCTGGAACAGTCCTTATGCACCCCAGTCTTAAAACTCTGCTCTTTGCAATGATCCTTCTGGACCCCAGTCTCCAATGTCTGCTCTCTGCAACAGTCCTTCTGCAACACAGTCACCAACCTCTTCTCTATGTAAGATCCTTCTGCACTGCAGTTTCCAAACTCTGTTCTCTGTAACATTCCTTTTCCCCCGGAGTCTCCAACCTCTGTCCTCTGCAACAGTCATTCGGATCCCCAGTCTCCAAGATCTGCTCTCTGTAACACTTCTTCTGTACCGCAGTACCCAAACTATGCTCTTTGTAATGGTCCTTCTACACCACAGTCTCCAACCTCTGCTTTCTGTAACAGTCTGTCTAAATTATAATCTCCAAACTCTGTTCTCTGTATCTTCCTTCTGCACCTCAGTCTACAACCTGTGCTCTATGTAAGAGTCTTTCTGCACCCCAGTCTCCAACCTCTGCTCTCAGCAATGATCCTACTGCACCCCAGTCTCCAACATCTCATCTTTGCAACAGTCCTTCTGCACCTCAGTCTCAAACTTCCACTCTCTGTAAGATCCTTCTGCACCCCTGTCTCCAAGTCTCCTCCTTGCAACGATCCATCTGCACCACAGTCACCAACCTGTGCTCTATGTAATAGGAATTCTGCACCTCAGTATCCAACCTCTGCTCTATGTAACAGTCTTTCTGCACCCCAGTCTGCAAACACTGCTATCTGCAAAAGTCTTTCTGTACTGCAGTCTTCAACATCTGCTCTCTGTAACGGTCTTTCTGCACCCCAGACAACAACCTCTGCTTTCTATATCAGTCCTTCTGCACTCCAGTATGCAACTTCTGCTCTTTCTAAGAGTCCTTTTGCACCTCAGTATCCAATCTCTGCTCTCTGCAACAGTCCTTCTCCACCCCAGTCTCCAACCTCTCTTTTCTGCAACAGTCCTTCTACACCCCAGTCTCCAAACTCTGCTCTCTGCATCAGTGTTTCTGCACCCCAGTCTCCAACCTCTGTTCTCTGCAACGATCCGCTGGACCCTAGTCTCCAAACTCTACTCTCTGCAACAGTCCTTCTGCACCAGAGTCTCCAACCGCTGCTCTCTGTAAGATCTTTCTGCACTCCAGTTTACAAAATCTGCTCTCTCTGACATTCCTTCTTCATCGCAGTCTCTAAACTCTGCTTTCTGCGAGGGTCCTGCGGCACCCCAGTCTCCAACCTCTGTCCTCTGTAACAGTCCATCTGAACCCCAGTATCCAACCTGTGCTCTCTGTAACAGTCCTTCTGTACCGCAGTCTCCAAACTCTGCTCTCTGTAACAGGCCTTCTGCATCACAGTCTCTAAACTCTTCTCCATGCAAGGATCCTTCTGCACAGCAGTGTCAAACCTCTCCTTTTTGCAACAGTTCGTCTGCACCCCAGTCTCAAACCTCTGCTCTTTGTAAGATCCTTCTGCACCACAGTCTCCAACCTCTACTCTCTGCAACAGTTTATTTGCACGCCAGTCTTCAACCTCTGCTCTCTGTAAGATCCATCTAAATCCTAGTATCGAACCTCTGCTCTGTAACAGTCCTTCTGCACCCCAGTCTCCAACTCTGCTCTTTGTTACAGTCCCTTCTGCACCTCAGTCTCCAATTTCTGCTCTCTGCAACAGTCCATCTGCACTCCAGGCTCCACTTCTGCTCTCTACAACAGTCCTTCTACATCCTAGTTTCCAACATCTGCTCTCTGCAACAGTCCTTCTGCACCCCAGTCTCCAAACTCTGCTCTCTGCAAGGATCCTTCTAGACCCCAGTCTCAAAACTCTGCTTTCTGCAACAGTCCTTTTGCACCCCAGTCTCCAACCTGTGCGCTCTGTAACAGTTTTTCTATACCTCAGTTTCCAAACTCGGGTCTCTGTAACGGTTCGTATGCACCCCAATTTCAAACCTGTAGTTTCTGTAACACTCTTTCTGCACCTCAGTCTCCCAACTCTGCTGTCTGTAGCAGGCCTTCTGCACCCCAGTCTTCAAAATCTGCTTTTTCCGAGGATCCCTCTGCACCCCAGTCTCCAACCTCTGCTCTCTGCAATGATTCTATTGCACTGGAGTCTTTAACCTCTGCTCTCTGCAGCAGTCCTTCTGCACCGCAGTCTCCAATCTCTTCTCTCTGCACTGATCATTCTGGACTCCAGTCTCCAACCTCTGCTCTCTGTAAAAATTCTTCTGCACCACAGTCTCCAAATTCTGCTCTCTGTAAGATCCTTCTGCACTCCAGTTTCCAAACTCTGCTCTTTTTAACATTCCCTCTCCACCCCATTCTTTAACCTCTGCCTTCTGCTCGTGTCCTGTGGCACCCCAGTCTCCAACCTCTGTCCTCTGCAACAGTCATTGTGCTCCCCAGTCTCCAACCTCTGCTCTTTGTAACGGTCTTTCAGGACCCCAAACTCTGCTTTCTGTATCAGTTTTTTTGAACCTCAGTCTCAAACCTCTGCTCTCTGTATTTATCCTTCTGCACTTCAGTCTCCAGCCTGTGCTCTCCGTAACATTCTTTCCGCACCCCATTCTCCAAACTCTGCTCTCTGTAACAGTTTTTCTATACCGCAGTCTCCAACCTCTGGTCTCTGTAACGGTCCAACTGCACCCCAATTCCCAGCCTCTGCTTTCCGTAACAGTCCTTCTGCACCTCAGTCTCCAAACTCTGCTCTCTGTAACAGTGCTTCTACACCTCAGTCTCCAACCTCTGTTCTCTGTGACAGTCCTACTGAATGTCAGTCTGACACATCTGCTCTCTTCACGATCCTTCTGCACCCCAGTCTACAAACACTGCTCTCCATAACAGTCCACCTGCACCTCAGTCTCCAACCTCTGCTCTCTGTAAGAACCTTCAGCAACCCAGTCTCCAAACTTTGCTCTTTATAACTGTCCTACTGCACCTCAGTCTCTCACCTCTCCTCTCTGTAACAGGCCTTCTGCACGCCAGTCTCCAGACTCTTCTCTCTGTAGCAGGCCTTCTGCACCCCAGTCTTAAAAATCTGCTCTCTCCTAAGATCCTTCTGCACCTCAGTCTCCAACCTCTGCTCTCTACAATGATCCTACTGCTCTCTGAAACTGTCCTTCTGAATCCGAATCTCCAAACTCTGCTCTCTGTAACAGGACTTCTGCACCTCAGTCTCCACCTCTGCTCTCTGCAACAGTCCTTCTGCACCCCAGTCTCCAACCTCTGCTTTCTACATTAGTCTTTCTGGACCCTAGTTACAAACATCTGCTCTCTGTAACAGTCTTTCTGCACGCCACTCTTCAACATCTGTTCTCTGCAACAGTCCTTCTGCACCTCAGTCTGAAAACTCTGTTCTCTGTAATGATCATTCTGCACCCCAGTCTCCAACCTCTTCTCTCTATAACAGTCCTGCTGTACCACAGTCTCCAAAATCTTCTCTCTGTAAGATCCTTCTGCAACCCTGTCACCAAACTCTGCTGTTTGTAACAGTCCTTCTGCACCCCAGTCTCCAACCTCTGCTCTGTGTAACAGGACTTTTGCACTCCATTCTTCAACCTCTGCTTTCGGCAACAGTCTTTCTGCACCGGAGTCTCAATACTCTGCTTTCTGTATCAGTCCATCTGCACCCCAATCTCCAACCTCTGCTCTCTGTAACAGTCTTTGTGCACCTCAGTCTATAAATTCTGCTCTCTGCAACAGTCCTTCTGCAACCCAGTCTCCAATATCTGCTCTCTGCAACAGTACTTCTGCACCAAAGTCTCCAAACTCTGCCTCTGTAACAGTCCTACTGAAAGGCAGTCTCCAACCTCTACTCTCTGCAACAGTGCTTCTGCACACAAATCTCAATCCTGTACTCTCCGCAACAGTTCTTCTACACCCCATGTCAAGCCTCTGCATTCTGTAGCAGTCCCTCTGCAACCCAGTCTCCAACTTCCGTTCTCTATAATGATCCTCCTGCACCTCATTCTCCAAACTCTACTCTTTGTAAAAGTACTTCTGAACCCCTTCTCCAAACTCTGCTCTCCATAACAGGCCTTCTACACCCCAGTCTCTGACATCTTTTCTCTATACCAATCTTTCTGCACCCCAGTCTCCAACCTCTACTTCCTACAACGATCCTTCTGCACCCCAGTCTCCAACTTCTGCTCTCTGCAACAGTCCTTCTGCACCCCAGTCTCCGACATGTGCTCTCTTCAATAGTCCTTCTGCACCTCAGTCTGAAAATTCTGTTCTCTGCAATGATTTTCCTGCACCCTAGTCTCTAACTTCTGCTCTCTGTAACACTCCTGCTGCACCTTGGTCTACAAACTCTGCTCTATGTAAGATCCTTGAGCAATCTTGTATAAAAATTCTGCTCATTGTAACAGTTTTTCTGCACCCCAGTCTCCAACCTCGGCTCTCCTTAACAGTCCTTTTACACCTCAGTTTGAAAACTCTGCTCTCAGCAACAATTCTTCTGCACCTCAGTCTCCAAACTCTACTCTCTGTAACACTTTTTTTGCATCCCAGTCTCAAACCTCTTCTGTCTGCAACGATTTTTCTGCACCCCAGGCTCCAAACTCTGCTCTCTCTAACAGTCCTTCTGCACCTCAGTATCCAAAGTCTTCTCTCCGTAACAGTCCTTCTGCACCTCAGTCTTCAACCTCTGCTCTTTGGAAAACTACTTCTACACCCCATTCTCTAACCTCTGTTCTCTGCAACAGTCCTTCTAAACCACAGTCTTTAACATCTGCTCTCTCTAGCGGTCCTTCTGCACCCCAGTCTCCAACCTCTGCTCTCTGTATCAGTACTTCTGCACCCCAGTCTCCAAACTCTGCTTTCTGTAACATTCCTTCTGCACCTCAGTCTCCAACCTCTGCTCTTTTCGACAGTTCTTCTGCCCCCCAGTCTCCCACTTCTGCTATCTGCAACAGTTCTTATGCACACCAGTCTCCAAAATTGCTCTCTGTAACAACCCTCTGCACCTCAGTCTCCATCCTCTACTCTCTGAAACAGTCGTTCTGCACCTCAGTCTCCAACCTCTGCTTTGTGTAAGATCTTTCTGTAACCCAGTCTCCAAACTCTTCCCTCTGTAACAGTCCTTCTTCACCCTTTCTCCAAACTCTTCTCTCTGTAACAGGCCTTCTGCACCCAAGTCTCCAACCTCTATTCCCTGTAACAGTCCTTCTGCATTCCAGTCTCAAACCTCTGCTCTCTACGACGATCTTTCTTCACCCCAGTCTCCAACTTCTACTCTCTGCAACAGTCCTTCTGCACCCGTGTCTCCAAAAACTGCTCTCTGCAACAGTCCTTCTGCACCTAAGTCTGACACCTCTGTTCTCTTCACGATCCTTCAGCAACCCAGTCTCCAAACTCTGCTCTCTAAAACTGTCCTTCTGCACCCCAGTCTCCAAACTTTCCTCTCTGTAACAGGCCTTCTGCACGCCAGTCTCCAAACTCTTCTCTCTGTAGCAGGCCTTCTACACCCCAGTCTCCTATATCTGCTCTCGGAAACGATCCTTCTGCACCCAAGTCTCTAACCTCTGCTCTCTGCAGGGATTCTACTGCACCTCAGTCTCAAACCTCTAATCTCTGCAACTGTCCTTCTGCACCTCAGTCTCCAAATTCTGCTTTCTGTAAGATCCTTCTGCAACCCTGTATCCAACCTCTGCTCTCTGTAACAGTCCTTCTGCATCCGAGTCTCCAACCTCTGCTCTCTGAAACAGTCCTTCTGTGCCCCAGTCTCCAACATTTGCTTTCTAAAACAGTTCTTCTGCACCTCAATCCCAAAACCCTGCTCTCTGCAACGACCCTTATGGACCCCAGTCTCCAACCTCTGCTCCATGTAACAGTCCTTCAGCACCTCAGTCTCCCAACACTGCTCTCTGTAAGATTCTTCTGCAACCCAGTCTTTAAACTCTGCACTCTGTAACAGTCCGTCTGCACAACAGCCTCCAACCTCTTCTCTCTGTAACAGACATTCTGAACCTCAGTCTCCAACCTCTTCTCTCTGCAACGATTTTTCTCCACCCCAGTCTCCAATATCTGATTTCTGCAACACTTTTTTTGAACCCCAGTCTCCAAACTCTGCTCTCTATAAGATCCATCTGAACCCCAGTCTCCATACTCTATTCTATGTAAAAGTCCTTCTGCACCCCAGTCTCCAAACTCTGCTCTCTCTAACAGTCCTTCTGCATCTTAGTCTCGAAACTCTGCTCTGTGTAACAGTCCTTCTGCCCCCCAGTTTCTAAAATCTGCTCTCTTGAACGATCCTTCTGAAACCCAGTCTCCAATGTTTGCTCTTTGCAACAGTCCTTGTGCACCACAGTCTCCAACCTCTGCTCTCATTAAGATCTTGCTGCACTCCAGTTTCCAAACTCTGCTCTGTGTAACATTCCTTCTCCAACCCAGTCTCCAACCTTTGTCCTCTGCAACAGTTTTTCTGCTCCCCAGCCTCTGAGATCTGCTCTCTGTAACAGTCCTTCTGTACAGCAGTCTCCAACCTCTACTCTTTGTAACGATTCTTCTACACCCCAGTCTCTATCTCTGCTTTCTGTATCAGTCTGTCTGAACCACAGTCTTTGAACTCTGTTCTCTGTATCTATCCTTCTGCACCTCAGTCTCCAACCTCTGCTCTCGGTAACAGACCTATACCGCAGTCTCCAAACTCTGCTCTCTGTAGTGGTCCTTCTGCAGCCCAATTTCGAAACTCTGCTTTCTGTAACAGTCCTTCTGCACCTCAGTCTCCAAACTCTCCTCTCTGTAACAGTCCTTCTACACCTCAGTCTTCAACCTCTGCTCTCTGTAACAGTCCACATGAACCTCAGTCTCCAACCTCTGCTCTCTGTAAGATCCTTCAGCAACCCAGTCTCCAAACACTGCTCTGTGTAACAGTCCTTCTGCACCCCAATCTCCAACCTCTCCTCTCTGTAACTGGCCTTCTGCACGCCAGTCTCCAAACTCTGCTCTCTACAATGATCCTACTGCACCCCAATCTCTAAACTCTGATCTCTACAATATTCCTTCTGCACCACAGTCTTCAAATTCTGCTCTCTGTATGATCCTTCTGCACCCCTTTCTTCTAGCTCTGGTCTATGTAACAGGATTTCTGCACCTCAGTCTCCAATCTCTGCTCTTTGCAACAGTCCTTCTGCACCACAGTCTCCAAACTCTTCTCTCTGTAAGAACCTTCTGCACTTCTGTTTTCAAATTCGTTTTTCTGTAACATTTCTTCTTCACCCCAGTATTTAACCTCTGCTTTCTGCAAGTGTCCTGCAGAACCCCAGTCTCCTAACTCTGTCCTCTGCAACAGTCCTTCTGCTCCCCAGTCTCCAACATCTGCTCTCTGTAACGGTCCTTTTTAACCCCAGTCTCAAACCTCTGCTCTCTGTATCTATTCATCTGCACCTCAGTCTCCAACCTGTGCTCTCTGTAACATTACTTCTGCACCCCAGTCTCCAAACTCTGCTCTCTGTAACAGTTTTTCTATACCGCAGTCTCCAAACTCTGGTCTCTGTAATGGTTCTTCTCCACCCCAATTTTCTTTTCTTTTTTTTTTTTGTAGCTGGCTTTTTTTTTCCATTTTTTTTATTGATTGTTCAAAACATTACAGAGCTCATGATATATCATCTTTCATACATTTGACTCAATTGGGTTTTGAACTCCCCAAATACATAATGCAGACTCACTTCTGTTACATACTCACATTTTTATATAATGGCATATTAGTGACTGTTGTATTCTGCTACCTTTCCTATCCCCTACTATCCCCCCTCCCCTCCTCTTCCCTCCCATCTTCCCTCTCTACCTCCTCTGCTGTTGTTCAATTCTCTCCCCTTTTTCCCCCTCCCCCTTGCCCCGCACAACCTCTTATAATTTTGTGTATCACTGAAGGTCTCCTACCATTTCCATATGTTTTCCCTTCTCTCTTCCTTTCTCTCCCCCCATTCGTCTTAGTTTACTGTTAGTCTTTTCCTCATGCTCTTCCTTCCTGTTCTATTCTTAGTGGCTCTCTTTATATCAAAGAAGACATTTGACATTTGTTTTTTAGGGCTTGGCTAGCTTCACGTAGCATAATATGCTCTAATGCCAACCATTTCCCTGCAAATTCTATGATTTTGTCGTTTCTTAGTGCTGCATAATACTCCATTGTGTATAGCTGCCACATTTTTTTTATCCACTTATCTATTGAAGGGCATCTAGGTTGGTTCCACAGTCTAGCTATTGTGAATTGTGCTGCTATAATCATTGATGTGGCCGTATCCGTATAGTGCGCTATTTTAAGGTCCTCAGGGAATAGTCCAAGAAGGGCAATAGCTGGGTCAAATGTTGGATCCATTCCCAGCTTTCCCAGGAATCTCCATACTGCTTTCCAAATTGGCCTCGCCATTTTGCAGTCCCACCAGCAGTGTACAAGTGTGTCCTTTTCCCCAAATCCTCGCCAACACTTATTGTTGTTTGACTTCATAATGGCTGCCAATCTTACAGGAGTGTAAAATTGAACCCCAATTTTCAACCTCTGCTCTCAGTAACAGTCCTTCTACACCTCAGTCTCCAACCTCTGCTCTTTGTAACAGTCCTTCTGCACATCAGTCTGACACCTCTGCTCTCTGCACGATCCTTCTGCACCCCAGTCTCCAAACACTGCTCTTTGTAACAGTCCACCTGCACCTCAGTCTCCAAACTCTCCTCTCTGTAATAGGCCTTCTCCAAGCCAGTCTTCAAACTCTTCTCTCTGTAGCAGGTTTTCTGCACCCCATTCTCAAAAATCTGCTCTCGGCAACGATTCTTCTGCACCTCAATCTCCAACATCAGCTCTCTGCAATGATCAAACTGCA